>NC_134483.1:79550466-79747966 GCF_040206685.1 Ascaphus truei
GCAGTTTTTCCTTTAGTGTTTTTTCCCCCACTCCCCTTCCCTGTGTCCCTCCCGCTACTCTTGTGCTTGTTAAGATCCATATATTCTGCATTTATAGTCGTGTAGCATTTCCATATTTGTGTGATACCTATTGTTCTATTATTACCGCTATTACATTTTTGGCTTATTCCGTGACTCTTTCATTTTCTTTATTAATCAGTGTGTGCTGGAGCCTTTGTTTTAGTTTATAGGATCTTCAGTGGGGTTGTTTGGGCCCACTTTATTCCGTTTGCACCCTGTACTTCATGATTTTTTATTCATTATTTAAAGTGCTGTCTATAATTGTTTAAACCCATAAATATGGTGCAAAGGCAGAAGGGACGTTGCAGCCATGGGTAAGCGCTTCCCTCCACAATGGTCAGCTGCATAGTGCTGGTGAATACTTTCCTGCTCCTCTTCTTACAGATGGAACTCATGATTAAAACAGGGGAGGACCGGGGCAGTATAGTACTTATCTGCGCACTGTGATTAAGCAGTTGAGGGAGACGCTATGAACCACGCCATCAACTTCTATGCTGCCTCTGCAGTGACTGCGGAGAGTGGGCTGCTGGAGCTGCCTGTGGTTAGGGGCCAGTGGTGAAGCCCCCAGACCGCCTTTTGCCTACCAATACCCTAAAGTCTTTGTGGAACCTGAGTGGTCCAGAGACTTCAACTTGAGAACCCTTCTTTCCCTGCCAATACAAGACCCACTTCCTAATAGAAGTATTTCAGCAACATGCACTATAACACTGTGTCGTGGCTTTTCGTTAACCTGGGAACTTATTTGAAAATAAGACTTACATCTCAATATATATGTTTATTTCCTGGAAAGTTATTTTTTGAATAAAGGATATTGATATAGAAATATGTATTTATTAATTTCCGAGACTAGGAAATGTGCTTAGATCTGAGTTCTTGCTTTGATATCTGGTAGTCGTATCGTGACTTTGCCCTCTCTGTGTTATCTATGTTTGTAAATATCTATGTTTGTAAATGTACATTGTAAAGCACTTATATATTCTGTTGTAACTGTTCAGGATTAAACCCAAATGATTTGATAGTTAAAAACTCCCTGTTTTGTTGCATGCACATTACTTTTAGAAGACACAATGTTAACGGTAGTGATTGTTACATTTCTATTTTTTTATGTTTCTGATCGTTAAAGCTAGATTATAGTGTTTTAGTGTGTTAAAAAAAAGAAATACGTCATGCATTCTACATAAAATTGAATAAATGTTTCTATTGAATCTTAAGTAATGCAACATCTCCTAATAATAGTTTTACCTCACTACTCATCTGTGCCTTATCAATCTCTTTCATTCCTTCACTTTTTCCCTACCTTCCTACCCTGTTGGATTTAGCTGTTTTTCAAGTTAGTTATTAATTATATGTTAAAGTAGCTTGTGTTTATTTGGTAAAAAATGTTCTTAGGTTTGAAGAAGACAGGACTTCTATACATCAAAATGTCCATGGACAGCGTAAGAGCTCCATCTATTGGTTCATGTAAAATTGTCAGATGTGCCAGTTATTCACACATTGTGATATTAGAGTCTGGAAATTGCAACATTTTATGTGTATGAATTAGAATATATTTATTGCAAACAATTTGGCACATTTAAAAATATATACTATTCGTTTAAGACCAAGCACTGAAAATCCATAAATTGTTTTATAATGTACTTCTATTTTCATGGTATGCATCATTCACACAAAATGTGTGGATTCAAATGAAATTGTGAAATAATGCAGACAATTATTTTGTGATGAGGGTTGATTTTGTCGTTCTATTACCATACTTATTCACAAGTGCCGAGTATGCTTTGTGGGTATTAAGCAGTTGCTAGTAGTGTCATCATACACTTTGTAAGTAAAATGAAGGTTCAGGGAATAGACATACACATAAAAGAGCACTTTTCACGTTTCTGTCAAACCAAATACTGAATCAAAGTTAAGGTTAGAAAATTATTAACACTTTACTCTTTGTGTGTTTTATTAATTCATTTATTTGTATACAATTGCTGCATTAAATGCTATTCCATTCTATTCTATTTTTCGTACATATGATATGATGTAACATCGCCCCACTGATTTAATGTGTATCATATCTAAGTAGTTGCTTACTTCGTTAGATGCCCTCAGGCATAGCAGATTTATGCAACCGAAGCAAAACAGAAAAAAAGGTTGATTAGAGGCTTCATTCCCCAAATTTCAGGTTTATATGATGAATGATTTATATGAATGACATGAAAGCTCCTAAAAGCAACTTCACTCATTGACAGATGCAACCATGGGGGCTGATATTTTATATACTGTCCTAATGATTATAATATGTACTTTGCACTAAATCCCTTGAATTCTATATATAAATAAGTTCACTTCAAATGACAGAAGGTAAATCATGATTTTAAAGATAATTTTGATCCCCTACTAGGAGTGAATACACCATCAAAGTCACTTACAGTAATAGGGGCATGAAACTGAAGCTTAGAAAAAGAACAAATAGTTATAATGTGAAGCATTAGAAACGTGTGTTGAAAGGCTACTGTAACAGAAAATGTACAAACAGTATTATTTGTATAGTATAGACTGCTTCTTTTTTGTGCTTTACTGTGAATAATTGAAACAGAAAATTAAGAATATATGTAAAGTGATCTTGTTTTTTTATGAATGAGTATGCTTCATTCCTTCTCATTTCACCCTTGTGTACTTGTTAATTGTTTCAGGCCAGAAGATGGAGAGATTCATCCTGAAATCTGTAGGCTTTACATCCAGTTGCAGTGCTGCCTAGAAATGTACACAGCAGAAATGCTGAAATCTATATGTCTTTTGGGATCTCTTCAGCATCAGCGGAAAGGTATATTACAACCCAGATCACAAGTATCGTTTACACAGATAATAAACACTCAAATTAAAAATTAATTTGACTCTTCTAAGTATAGGAGACATTTTTGGCAACAATCATTGCATGTGCACCATGGGTTTTGCTGACTATTAAATTGACATTGATGTTTGAGGTCATCTGGTACTGTGTCATTATATATATATATATTATATATATATATATACATATATATATATATATATAGTACACATATATACATTATTTAAATTATAGTGGGTGAAAAAGGCGACAAAAACCGCCACCATTACCATATAGCCAATAAAGAATATCACTTGTGAGCACATTCACATGTCTTAGACAGGTCTGCAACCCTGCCTTTTACCATTATCACCTAACATACAGTGATTCCACTGCAGCAAGGGATTCTGGGAAATTACATGAAAATGGGCACACAATGTGTCACCTTTTGACTGAAATCCATTTTTACATGTAAACCCTTATAAGCAAATGCTCGCTGTTCACGCAGCTTTTAAGCACAGCATGTAAATTGCAAAGCCAGTACAACCAAACTCACACTAATGAGACCCACAAGGTCAGAACAGCTGTCTGTGAGTGGTTTGACTGGCTTTGCATCTAATCCCATGCTGTGCTTAAAAGCTGTGTGAACAGCGAGCATTTGCTTATAAATATATACAGTTGTGAAAAAAAGCCTGTGGACCCCTTAGGATTTTCACATATTTCAAACCTAAAATGTTATTAGATCTTAATGTAAGTCCCAATAATAGATAACGATAACCTGATCAAAAAATGACAGGAACATGATAGTTTTTCAACATTTATTTATCCAGTGATTTACATTTAACATTTATTTAATGATTCAACATTCAATATCCATGTGCGAAAAAGTATCTGGACATTTAGATTCAGTACCTGGTGGCATCCCCTTGAGCAGCAATGATTTCAACTAAGCATTTCCTGTAACTGCTGGTCAGTCTCTCCCATCGATTTTGAGGAATTTCGACCCATTCCTCCTTAAAGATCTGCTTCAACTCAGTGACATTTGAAGGCTTCCTTACATAGACAGCTTGCTTCAGGTCCGGCCACAATATTTTGATTGGGTTTAGGTCCGAACTTTGACTAGACCATTCTAAAACGTAGAATTCCTTCTTCTGCAGCCATTCTTTTGTAGATCTGCTTGTATGTTTAGGATCATTGTCTTGCTGCATTACCCACTTTCAGTTCAGCTTCAGCACACGGGTGGATGGCCTGACATTCTCCTATAGAATCTTCTGATACAATGCAGAATTTATGGTTGTGTCAATGATGCAAGTCGTCCAGGCCCTGAGGCAGCAAAGCAGCCCCAAACAAACATACTCCCACTACCATGCTTGATGGTTTGGATGAGGTTCTTCTGTTCGAATCTAGAGTTTGGTTTTCGCCAAACATAATATTATTCATTGAGGCCAAAAAGTTCTACCTTTAACTCGTCTGTACAGAGAACATTATTGCAGAAGTGTTGAGTTCTTTGGCAAACTTCAGGTGGCAGCATTGTTCTTTTAAGAGAGCAAAGGTTTCAACTGGCTATCCTTCCATGAACACCATACTTTTTCATTTTTTTTTGATAGTTGAGTCATGAACACTCACATTAGCTAAGGTGAGAGTGGCCTGCAGATCATTGGATGTTACTCTTGGTTTCTTTGTGACTTTCGATATGATTTTCTGGTTTGTTCTTGGAGAAGAATGCTCCTTGGTACAGTAACTGTGGTCTTGAACTTTCTCCATTTCTAGACTGTCTGACAGTGAATTGGTGGAGCCCCAAATCCTTAGAAATGGTTTTGTAACCCTTATATTAATATTGACATATATTAATTATATTAATTTTACATATTTTTGGATTTCTGGAGTGGTGGCAACTTATATATTTGATTGCAATTGAGTTAGGGGTTAATATTAACTCATTGACCGTACCTTGCAGGTTGGAAAGGTGAGTTTGCTAGAGTAGCCATGTGTATTAACCCTGGCTGCATATCTAAGTCAATAGCTCACTTGTGTGCTGTTCGTGACAGATGGTATATAGGGATGGATATAGGGGAGATGTTCATTTGAGGGACCTTTGCGAAGGTGAAAAGTGGGGCAGCTCGCTTGCTGTGTATAACCCTGGTCCCGTATTTATTTATTTATAAAATGTTTTACCTGGAAGTAATACATTGAGAGTTACCTTTCGTTTTCAAGTATGTCCTGGACATAGAGTTATGATGACAAATACATGGTTACAAATACATAGTTACATTAAGTGAACTTGGTTATACATTATATACAAGACGTTGGATGCACAGTTAAATATAATATATGTGCAGCTATGGCTGGTCTGGATATACTGCTGCCCCCCCCTATCACGTATCAGGCCCCCATCTCGGGTTTTACCCTCCTCATGCAGCTTCCTTGAGTTTTTGCTTGTGAGGGAGGAGGAGCGCAGGTGTGCTCAATGGTATATGTGAATAAAAAATAAAGCAAATATAGTGCAGATTGTAGATACTGGTATATATCTGTTAGCTATAAGTAATAGCACTCACAAAACTTATCGTAATCTTAAGCGTGTCAGAGATCCATCTCTCTCTGACTGGAGCCCTTGTGATGAATAAGTATCAGGATATCCCTCAGTAGGTAAGTATGGTGGACATGGAAATGAAAGAGCCACAATAGTACATACTATTTGACCAATATAATCAATAAGAAGTATCAAGAGCAGTTACACTCACATGTTCCAATAAAAAACAGGCATTGGAGAGAACCGTCGCATGCAGAAGGACCCCGTCGGTATACAGCTTCGTAGCGTCTCACTCGCGTCTCACAATTGATTTCCGCGTACGTCACTTCCGTGGTCGCGTCATAGGTGAGGGCGGAAGCGCAGTCTGCCTCTGGAGTCAGCTCCAATATTCCCAGTCCTTCAGCTCTCCGGTTCTCAACGCTAACTCTACGCGTTTCGCTAATTGCTTCGTCAGGAGTTATGTCGCATGGGTCTATCTGCTTACTATATATAGACCCACCAATTAAACAATACAAATGTAATATGTAAATTTTAACCCCCTCGTCGCTCAAACATAGCGCGAGGTCAAAAAATTGAGTGGCAGGAGTGGAGGTGGGACTTGGCCTGTGATTACCCAATCCTGGGTGCAGAACTGGTGCCCTCCCCTTCTGCACTAAGGAAGAGGCAGCTCTAAATTGTAGTCAGTCTGAGTCTCTCCCTCTTGGGATTGAGACGCCCCCTTTAGCCCCTCAGGGGGCTGATGCTAAACACCAGGCAGCTTGGGAGGCCCAAGACTGATAGTGGGCCTAGAGGTCCTGGGACCTGATACAGAAGAATTTATCTGCTGTATTAACATCTACATTTGATATGAATAAAGAAGACTCTGTTGTATATACCTCCTGCCTAAGTCTACAGTCTACTGGGGGAGAGTATGACAGATTGGTTCCACTGCGGGGACTGTCTCCAGCTAAGTTGGGGCCTGTGGTGGATGGAGGTGCTAGTACTGCAGACGAATCAAGCCTAAGACATCCAAAATCTTGTCCTGTTTTCCCCACACCATCGCGGACCCCCAGATCTCCTGCAGCCTACAGGTACAATCTACAAACCCACACCTGGTAACCAGCCAATATCCCAGAGGGAGGGGGGGGGGAAGCGGCGCTACAATTGGAGGCGCTGCTGAGATGCAGCAACACGGCAGGCTTTTAGTGCAGTGCAGTGCAGCACTAAGGAAGGGGGGAATCTCTCTCTGAGGTGTCACCAGGGAGGGTGTTACCTAGACCCTTGCCAAAAATCAAGATTATGTTTGAGGCGTACCCCGAGGCTACTCCAGGGAGCGTGGACATCCTCATAATAAACCAGAACTATGTTGGGGCATACCCTGAGGCTACTCCATGGAGCGTGGATACCCTTTTTCCCAAGAAAAGTGTGTTGGGGCATACCCTGAGGCTACACCAGGGAGCGTGTACCCTCATAGCTCTTAAGGACTGTGCTTTGTTGGGGTGGACCCGGAGGCTTCGCCAGGGAGCGTGAATACTCTTCTATCTCAAGAAAAAAAAATGCTGGGGCGTAATCTGGTGCTTTACCCAGGGAGTGTGGTTACCCGCAATCTTTACCTCATTCAACCCTTGATACGGGCCCCTGAGGCGTCGCCCGGGACCCTGTGTATGTTTTAAGCTGTCTGTTCACTCAAAATGGTGGCTCCTGGACAATGGAACACACCGCATGGATCGGACAGTTTAAAATGGCGTTCCCACCCTCCAAATGGGACCACATGGGCTTGTTTCAAAAGTGCAAGCAAATTTTCTGCAGAGTTGCAAGCTTTCGGCGCCAAGCCGACACCCCGCTCACCACTGTGACTGGCTCAGCTGGAGCCAAGTCACGCACTGTGCTGATTGCCCCTGCTCTAACTTCCACCAGGGGGAGGGGGCACGACAAAGCTAATCAGAGACTGTTCCTATCTTGGGAGGAGCCGGCCACAGGCTGCCCCATCTCAGTTCCACGGAGCTGAGCAAGTGAAAGGAGCTGCAGCATCTCTCTGTTGTATCTTGCCTTTACAATTACTGCACAGAAAAATGTCTACTTGGGGATGAATTGGGGGAATCCTTGATGGAGAAGGATTTAGGAGTGCTTGTAGACAGCAATAGTGCCCAAAGTCATGCAGTAGCTGCAAAGGCAAACAAGATCTTACCTTGCATGAAACGGGCAATGAATGGAAGGGAAGTAAACATTTATGCCCCTTTACAAAGCATTAGTAAGACCACACCTTGAATATGGAGTACAATTTTGGGCACCAATCTTAAGAATATACATTATGGAACTAGAGAGAGTGCAGAGAAGAGCCACCAAATTAATAAAGGGGTTGGACAATCTAACTTATGAGGAGAGGCTAGCTAAATTAGATTTATTTACATTAGAAAAGAGGAGTCTAAGAGGGGATATGATAACTATATACAAATATATTCGGGGACAATACAAGGAGCTTTCAAAAGAACTATTCATCCCATGGGCAGTACAAAGGACTCGGGCCATCCCTTAAGGTTGGAGGAAAGGAGATTTCAACAGCAACAAAGGAAAGGGTTCTTTACAGTAAGGGCAGTTAAAATGTGGAATTCATTACCATGGAGACTGTGACGTCAGATACAATAGATTTGTTCAAAAAAAGGTTGGGCCTCTTTTTAGAAAGGAAAGGTATACAGGGATATACCAAATAAGTAAACATGGGAAGGATGTTGATCCAGGGATTGATACTTTATCCTATATCTATACTTACTTATTGATCCAGAGGAAGGCAAACAAAAACCCCATTAAGGGGGTTTTTGTTTGCCTTCCTCTGGATCAATAAGTAAGTATAGATATAGGATAAAGTATCTGTTGTCTAAATTTAGCATAGGGTGAACTTGATGGACGTACGTCTTTTTTCAACCTTATCTACTACGTAACTATGTACTTTGGAGATATCAACCTTCCACCTACCAGGAGGCTACCTGGTGGTGGAGGTGGATGGAAGGTGCTACCTGCGGTGCTTTTGCCCACAATGTTGTCTCCTGGGGGACTAAGCCAGCCCCACTGCTACATGTCCAAGCTGCGGGGCCTACTATATGCCGCCTGCCAGTTCAGTGCCCGCCAACGCTATTCCGCCAAGAGATCAACCTGTCACACCAACCAGTGCGGCCCTTACGACCTTCACGTCCGCGGACGCATCTGAGGTTCCGTGTACCCCCTTCCATGCTCCAGGGGCCCGTGTGGTCCGGTGACTGCACTAATGCCCATTGCAGTGTCTAAAGTGGTTCCAGGCCAGGAACTCTCGTTTACTGAACCGCAGGGTGAGGAGTCTGTCCTAAAAGAGGCCAGCGCATGTCCCCTGGTGGCGCGGGAGCAGGCCAGCTACCTGCAAATTGTTACCAGCGTTCTTGAAGTGTGGCCGGGCCTGCATTCAGAGGAAGTACCCCTGCTACCAGCTAAAGATGCCGTCTACAGTCAAGAGTCCGTCTACACCACTCTGACAGAACCACGATCCAGCCCACCTGTGGAGAGAACATCCCCTACCTGCGGCTTGCAGTAGAGTCCGGATCCTGAGACGTCTCCTTGGCAGGCCCTGGTGCATCCGGAGCCCCAGAGGAGTCCCACGCCAGCAGAGGACTCCCATTAGAAGGACGTGCCTGTGGTGACTCCAGAGGATCCTGGGACCATCTTCTACTTTCGGAGCGGTGAGGCCCCATCTAATTACTTCCGCCAGGCTCCTGTTGCGACCTACGCTCATGAGGTGCTGGGCTGTGCCTTGTTCGGCTCGAGGAGCAGTGACGCACTTCTGGCGGCATCAGATGTGACGCCACTACCGATGCGGGACCCGTCTCCCTCACGGGATCTCGCGAGCTGCTCTGGGTCCTGATGTCATCAATCCAGCGACTGAGGTGATTGATGGGGGCTGTGCGGAATCCCTTTCGATCATGAGTACCTCCTTATCTCCTGCCAACACCAAGCGATACTTGGCCCGACCCTGAGGAATGGGACGCAGGATCCATGTGGCCCTTGCCACTCCTCCTGTAACAACACCAATGGGCCGGGGTTGGCCCAAGATTGAAGGACTTGCCCAGGACAGTGCTAGGCCCAAAGTCCCGGAGTCTGCTTCCAGTGCCCCTACCAAGGCCTCCTCTGTTCAAGACATTGTTCTTCAGTCTACCCCCTTAGGTGGAGTGGTCCCTAAGGAGCCTCAGTTTTGGATATTGCCTGGACAGGGCAGTGGCTAGAGCTATAGTACTACGCTATCGCCAATCCCACGGGTACAAATATCCATATGTACCCAAGCCGATTATACAGAAAATTGAAGACAACGGTTAAATTGCCTAAATGAAGCCGTGTTAGAATATCTAAGGTCCAAGACTAGTCAACAGGAGTTTATTAATGACTCCAAGGTCTGTACTATGAGAGAGTGGAGCGTGGCAGGAGTATCTTTAAAAATCGGGTAGAACTCTGCCAGCAGCCTGGTTCCCCGAATATACACTTTGTCTGGACCAAAGATTTTGATGGGCGAGTGCTTAAAAAGCCTGACCCTAAGTTCTATTAGTAGGGATCTCTTTATTACCCACGGTGGAAGGGTTTTGTTTGTTATCATCGCTGTACTCAGTGAATGACATCGTACTATTGATGTCTGCCTGACATTGATAGTGGTTAATAAATATGTAGTCTGTTATATAACATCTGTGTTGTATTTCAGACTCCAAGCTGACGGATGGTACCCCAAATTCGGTTTTCAGTGAGGACATGGGATTCTTTCACCAGGGGGAGAGTGTAGCCATGGCTGGTCTGGTTATACTGCTGCCCCCATGTCACGTAAGTCCTGGTATCTGCAGGCTGTGTCAGGCCCCCATCTTGGGTTTACCCCTCACCATGCAGCTTCTTTGAGTGGCAGGAGTGGAGGTGGGACTAGGCCTGTGATTACCCAATCTTGGGTGCAGACCTGTGCCCTCCCCTTCAGCACTAAGGAAGAGGAAGCGCTAAATTGTAGTCAGTCTGAGTCTCTCCCTCTTGGGATTGAGACGTCCCCTTCAGCCCCTCAAGGGGCTGATGCTAAACACCAGGCATCTTCAGAGGCCTCAAGTCTGATAGTAGGCCTAGGTACCATCTAGAGGTCTGGCACCTGATACAGAAGAATGTGTTTGCTGTATTAACATCTACAGTGGATATGAATAAAGAAGTCCCTGTTGTATATACCTCCTGCCTAAGGCTACAGTCTATTGGGGGGAGAGTATGACAGATTGGTTCCACTGCGGGGACTATCTCCAGCTCAGCTGGAGCCTGTTGTGGATGGAGGCGCTAGCACCGGAGACGAATGAAGCCTAAGACATCCAAAAGCCTGTCCTGTTATCCCCACACCATCGCGGACCTTCAGATCGCCTGCAGCCTACAGGTACAAAGCACCAACCCACACCTGGTATCCAGCCAATCTCACGGGGGGGGGGGGGAGGCGGGTAGTGGCGCTACATATTTTATAGGTGTATGTAACAGTTACAGACCAGATTAAAATGTGAGGCCGCTTTAGTTTTGAAAGAACTTATACTGGTGATGGCTGTGAGAGCCTACGGTAGATTGTTCCAGTTGTGGGGCTCACGGTAATAGAAGGAGGAGCAGACAGATACTTTGTTGAACCTTGGGACCATGAACAGTCTTTTGGAGTCAGATCTCAGTTGATAAGTGCTGTATGTGGTAGGGGTGATGAGCTTGTTCAGATAGGTGGGCCCCTCCGTATTCTTATTCTGCATTGTGGAACATGGGTATCACAGATTTTAAGAACTCGGATTGGAAATAGTCGAGTGCGGAATCGAGGTCGGGAATTAAGTTTATTCTGTACTAAGGGCAGCTAGTAGGATCAGCCAGAAACTGTTGTGGGTTAAAGTTTCTAAATGTTCTAGTGAGTAGAACTTTAGGGCTTGATTGGGGTGGTCTGAGTTTTCTTAAACAGTACACTATTGCATAGTCACTGAAAATGTCTGGTAGGATGCCAGACGATTGGATTCTGCTAGGACTAGAGGAGAGAAACCAGTCTAAGAAGGAATGGTTGTGAGATTTCTGGTTTGTCCCTGTGGGTTGCAAAATTAGTTGCGTTAGTTTAAGTGATTTGAGTTGTATCTGGATTTTCTTCTTTTTAGGGTTGAGGTGAGAGGAAATTGAGACAAGAAACTGGGTGATATCAGTCAGGGATTGTAGTGGGGCTTTAGGGGGGCGGTAGATGCCAACAATAAGAACAGGCTTAGAAACGGTGAGGCAGATTTTGTCAACTAGGATTTCAAAACAGGGTGGACTTAGGGTTCAATTTAGCTGTGTAAATTGTAAGGTATCTGCAATATAAAATAACATCCCTCCTCTCTTTGTCATATCTTTCCTAGAAATTGAGTATCCCTTGAATGGGTTTTAGTAGTTAGCCATGTTTCTGTGAGAATGATGGCTTTGGGTTTATGCATAAGGCACCATGCCCTTAGTTCATCCAGTTTGGGCAGCGGGCTCACGATATTTATATGGGCAATAGATAGACCTTTTTGGAATTTTAAAGGGGTATTCTCAGGGGTATGGGACAGTGTTGAAAAGGGAGGGCCTGGTTAAGTTCAATATCACCTGCTAAAGAGAGTAACAGTATAAATAGAAATTTGAGTAGTTGTTTGCAAGTTGTAAATTTGGGATGTTTGCCATTAGAATGAGCGGTGGTTAGTGTGCTGTTTTTCAGAATTCTCATCCAACATTCAGTAGATAGTGCAAGGCTTTTGGGTAATCCAGGGTGGATGATAATATTTGGTGTGGACCAGGAGGGAGGAGTTTGTAGTGGATAGAGAGAGTAACATTTCCATGAAGTCACAATAAAAACAGAGTTGATATAAGTAGTAAGTTCATTATTACAGAGGAAAGTAATGCTGCATGAAGCTGTTGTGAGCCAAGTGAATACTGTATGTGCAGAGTAAACTGCAGAGGTGTACCTTTCCTTGCCAAAATGTTTTGCTGCATTTGAAATGCTATGGTCTGTTCAGGGATTGCAGAGGGATTGGGGAAAGGGAGAAGGATGGGAGAGGTAGTTGTGTGCAGACAAGTGTTGGGAGAGGTTGTGCTAAATAAAGTGTATGGAGGGTTAATTGTGCAGTCAGATAAGCTCACCGTGTGTTGCCTTGTGCAGATGAGTGTGCAGAAGTACCAGCTTCCAGTCCAACTACAGTCTAACTACATATTCTCTTAAAGATGGTCACTACCGTCTAAATACATACTCCCTTAAAGATGGTCACTTTAAGATGCAGCACTCTTAACATGCTAATGATTCCCTGCTAATCCTTCCCTTAAAGTAGTATCAGATGTATATATCTAAACAGTCACATGACCTCCCCCCAATAAATCTGCCTGTTACAAGCTGGACAATTAACAGCACACAATTAACAAATCAAGTTTGCTATTGTAAACATACTAGAGATCCATAATACAGACAGAGTGAGGTGATGCTTTAAAACTGGGGGTTACAGATGAATCAATGAGCTAACATGTCAGAGATCAATAATACAGACAGGGTGGGGTGATGCTTTAAAACAGGGGGTATGCAGGTCATGTGCTCACAGGTGTGCCACACGTGACTCCAAACATAATGTTTCTCATTGAGGCCAAAAAGTTATATCTTTTGACTTGTCTGTCCCATGAACATTGTTCCACATGTGTTGTGGATCATATATATGCTCTTTGGTGAACTTCAGACATGCACTAACATTCTTTTTAGAGAGCAGTGTTTTCCTCCTGGCTAATCTTCCATGAGATTTATTTTGATCGTGGTATGACATGTTTCCACACACCTGTATGGTGAATACCCAACTCACAAAGTTTCTGATCTTTATATATGGTGTTGTCTACCAAATGCCCACCTGATAATCTACCTAACTATTTAAACACCTGATTCTAATTATCCCCTTTCATTTAGCTGATAAAACCAGGTTTTCGCTTACTTTTGCACATGACTCTTAATTACTCATTATTTGTCTTATTCATATACCAATTTATTTCAAAAGATATGGAATTGGTTAAGAAAAACCCTATTGCATATTTAAGAAAAGAAGGTTATCATGGAGAAACTATGGAATCTCCATAATTATCATTGAGGTTCACAAACTTTTTCTCACCACTATGTGTATGTATATATAAGTATAGCATTGATGTTAAATCCAAGTAAACATAACTCAACCCCAACATGTACAGTATATCACCATAGGCTCTGTTATCTGACTGTACATTTTGTTGTGCAAGCGTAGATAACCAATGTTGGACTTGCCCATCACATTAAGGAAAAGGAAAATGAATCATGAACAAATATAATGATGTAACAATAAAGGGTTCCCTCAAAATGATCTTTTGTTAATTAATTTTGGTAATCATTGTATAAAATTAATAATTTGTAATCTATAGTCTAAATCCCATTATAATTATGAACACTAGAGGGCACTGTTGTTTTTCTGTACTAGAAAGCTAGTCTTGACATCAGAATCTTTATTCATTCAGGTTAAAATAATTTCTCAGTTACAGTTGATTTCTTGTTTAGATAATTTAATATGTGTTGTTTTTTTTTTCTGTATGCTGTTATTTTATTGGTGTAACCCCCTTTCCCTATGCCTAAGGGAAACCGCGGGAGATTATGTGTGCTGCTGTTACCTGTGAGGCTCACAGGAGGCCAAAGCCTCTGTTCTGGGGAGCCTGGGGTGATATATCTCGTGGTGCAGCGCCTCCACCTATGAGGATCACAGCGTAAGCGGGATTACTCCACATAGGAAACAATATACTCCGTAATAAACAATATCACACCAGATGTTATACAACTTATCTTTACTGTGACCCCACAGTATGGCAAAAAATACAGTACACAATCCAATAACCCAATAACACAGTAACACAGTACCCCTGTGTGTTCCCCCAAAGTACTGAGGGTGCCCTGGGCACCTAGAGCCCCGGTGCCGCAGAACAATTCCCTCCCCAAAGTATGTGAAGGTAGCGCTACCCTTCCTGAGCTGTAGTGGTGCACGGTGGGTACCTTCCTGGCTACGACCAGGGAATTAGGGGGATCCTCTGTCAACAGAGCCGCATCCGTGTCCCACGATGCAGGGTCTGCAAAATTCCCCTCATGCCTTACAGGTGGTGGTCCCGTGTGGTCTCATCCGAAAGACACAGGTCGCCGCGTGGATGTCCATCTGATGGCATGGGTGTTGGATCTCTAAGAGGGAAGATGCCGCAAGCATCTCTGGCAATTGTGTTCCATGGAGTCCCTGTCTAGGGCCTTCCCTACAATACTGCACTATATCTGTGATCGGGGCCTGACTGGGGCCTAGGGGCAAAGTTCTGGCCTAGTCCAGGGACTTACTAGCTCCCTGGAAACATCTGTCCTCTTTGTGGCTCCCTCTGGACTACTCTCATGCTTCCTGGTCCACGGATGATATCGAGAGGCTTTCAAAATGGCCACTCGTGCCTCATTGGCCATGACATCCCATGTGACCTATCCCCACACCAGTTGTAGTTCCGCTTGGTACTTGCGGAGCCATTCCAAGATGGCCACCGCAACATTCCTCCGATCCGATCCGACGGAGCTTCGAACCACCCTGGGCACCAGCGGGCCGATGCAGGGCAGCTCCCCCCACTTGTGGGCAGGTAAGTGGGAGCCCGCTACACCCTCCCCCTGGGGAAAACTCCATTGTCTCCACATGAGAAACTTATGCTATACAATTCCTTTATATAATGGAAAATGCATACAATATACAACTTAATTCAGTACAACATCTAAACAATGTTAAATATTTCGGTCAGCATCGTCATTATAGATGCAAACCTGCTCCAAGATCACTGTTGAGACTCATAATGGGGTGCCCACAGTGAATCATACACCACTCTCGTTGGAGGGCGTCTCACTCGCTGACTACGGCGAGTTTCTTTTTCTGCAACTTCTTGGTTGGAGATGCTACCACTGGCTTGAGGCCCTGGCTATTTTATAAGGTGTGACTCAGTCTCTTAACAGTCTCTATTCGGTATAAAGCTCGGATTCCTTGGGTCAAGAGGTCGACTTGTTGAAGCCGTTGGAGATGGCACATGAATGACAGGACCATTACCCAATTCTTCCTCTGGTGCGGCCCACCAGTCTCCAATTGTATTTGAAGAAGTTCCTTCCATTGGATTCTGATTCTCTTCAAGTAATAGATCCGGAATCCCGCTGGAATCTTACCGTTCCATTGATGACATTATGGGCAATGGATCAGGATTGCAACCCCCAACTGGGGGAATCGGTAGCAAATGGTTCCAATGCCATACTTTTATCCGCCCCTCTTGATGTTTGATACGATATACAGGGAGGCCAGGCATCTGCGACTTCATCGCAAAGGGAGCCTCTCACCATCGGTCAGCTAACTTGTGTTTCCCCGGTATTCCCAGATTCCACAAGAGAACCTTGCCTCCAGGCCGAAGTTCCTGATAGCGTACTTTACAATCATACCTCCTCTTGTTATTTTGATTCAGTTTGGCGGTGGCTTCTTCCGCCAACTGATATGCCCAATGGAGGTTGTCTTGCAGTCTTTTTACGTACTAATAATGGGTCATGTTTGGTACCGTGTCGGTGGACACTCTTAGACGGATAGCCATAGGTAGTCTAGCTTCTCTGCCGAACATCATGAAGTATGGTGTGAACCCAGTGAACTCATGCCTCGTACAGTTGTAGACATGTACCAAGTGCTCTACATGTTTGCTCCACCCAGCCTTCTCAGAGTCCTGTAGGGTACCCAGGATGTCTAGTAAGGTTTGATTGAATTGCTCCGGAAGGGCATCTCCTTCAGGATAAGGGGTAGTGTGAGACTTCTCGATATTAAGCAGCTTCAGTAGCTCTTTGATCAGCTTGCTCTCAAAGTCACGCCCCTGATCTGAGTGCATCCGATTGGGTAGACCGTAATGAACAAAGTACTTTTCCCACAGTACTTTAGCCACCGTGAGGGCCTTTTGATCTTTAGTGGGTGGGCGTATAAGGTATAATGATCCGTTATCACGAGACCATTCCCGATGCCCCTCGAGTCTGGTTCGATACATAGGAAGTCCATACAAACTAGGTCCATGGGACCAGAGCTCTTCAGATGGCCCATTGGAGCTGCGCGTATAGGCAGTGTTTTCCACTGTATACACTGCAAGCATCTCTGGCAATGGTGTTCCACAGATTCCCGCATTTTGGGCCACAAGAATCGGTCTCTTATGAGTCCGAAGTTCTTGTCCAATCCCCAGTGGCCCGTTGTCATCATGTAGGGACCTTAGAACCTGGTACTGCAATCTTTTCAGCAGAACTAGTTGTCTCCTATGTGGGTGGTTGTGATACGGGATGACTCAATAGAGGAGGCCATTGTCGATTAGAAATTTGTCCCACTCCCTCATGAGGATAGCGACCGTTTCTACGGGAGTATGCTTCACTAAGGAGAATCTTTCCTTGGGTGGGCCGACGTAGGGCTCCAGCCACAGGATCTCGTTTCTGAGCCATAACTAGCTCTTTCCACCTCATTATGGAGTCTTGAGTTATGGACATGGATTCTGGATGGCAGTATGCCGCAGGGAGTGCCCCTGTCTGGCATCCCAACGAGTCCAACACACGGAGTTCAGAAGAAAAGGCTACCTTGTTCTCCACTATAGCCACTGTGGAGCACATTGCACGAATCCCGGAACCAGGAATCTCTTCCCATTCTCCATCGTCATGTGCTGAGCTCAATCCGGGTCTTCGGGACAGAGCTTCGGCTCAGACAATCAGGGTACCCTGCTTGTATTTTAGGGTGAACTGGTAGCTGGATAGGGCGGCCAACCACCTGTGACTGGTGGCATCCAATTTGGCGGAGGTCAGGATGTAGGTCAACGGATTGTTGTCAGTCCGTACCTCGAAGAAGACCCCATAGAGCGTAGCAGCTGAAGCGCGAGAATGGCCTCTGCACGAGGAGCAGGAGCGGCCCATAATAAGGTCTCTGCAAAGGGAGAATGCAGGTCTCAGGAACAAGGCAGGGCTGGCACTGGGGATCCAGTGCTTCAGCACAGGAACTGGATAGCAGACCTCTGCCTGGGGTGAATGCAGCAGGTCTCAGGAACAAGGCAAGGCTAAGGCAATGTAGCTTGTGGCAAATACAGTTACATCCAAGTGAATCTTGGGTTGTGCTCAGCAATGAGGGAAAGGGAGAGGCCAGTATAAGAAGGGCAGATTGCCAATCCCAAGACAGGGGTGTGTGGGAATTCCTCCAATGCCAGAGCAGAGAAACAGAGCTGCAGTGATTGCAAGCACAGGTGATAGTGATAGCAATTCCAAGGGGATGTCTGTCTGAGAGCTCACCAACTCTGCAAGAGTGAGCTCCAAACAAACCCAGGAGTGGATTCCTCACACTCTGTTAGCAGAGCCACATCCTTGGTCCAACGATGCAGGGTGTGCAAAATTCACCACACGCCTTACAGGTGGTGGTCTCGTCTGAAGGCCACAGGTCGCAGCGTGGACGTCCATCCGACGGCGCGGGTTATGGATCTCTAAGAAGGAAGAGTCCCTGTCTAGGGCCTTCCCTACAATACTGCACTACAATTGTGATCTGGGCCTGATTGGGGCCTATGGCAAAGTTCTGGCCTAGTCCAGGGGCTTTCTAGCTCCCTGGAGGCATTCGTCCTCTTTGCTGGCTCCTTCTGGACTACTCTCATGCTTACTGGTCCGCGGAGGATATCAAGAAACTCTCAAAATGGCCACTCGCACCTCATTGGCGGAAATGGCCCATGTGACCAATCCCCACCCGAGGCTTCTGGGAGTTGTAGTTCCGCTTGGTTACTTGCAGAGCCATTCCAAGATGGCCACCGCAACTTTACCCCGATCCGATCTGACGGAGCTTCTAACCACCCGGGGCACCAGCGGATCGATGCAGGGCAGGTCCCCCCACTTGTGGGCAGGTAAGGGTGACCTCGCTACATGGGTCTATCAGAAATCTAATAATAAATCAAACCGCAAGTTAGACAGTATTTTCGACTCTTGGTTCTTTCAAAATATAACTTTATTTCATAGAAGCACTTAGAAGCATATTTCCACTTGACAAGTCTTATAGTTCTCATCCCAGATACAGCCACCCTGGTTAATAACTTTTCATTTTTTTTTTACCTTGGCATGTCTATGTAGCTGAGGTATGATACAACACCAAAAGGTAATTTAGTCCAGAGAAACATGAAGTTACACCACCAGCAATCCCTGGGCCAGGGACACAAGTCTACAAGGCTTGTGGCCCATATTATACCATTTGCACTTTACTAAGAAAGGTTGTGCTTGTCTCTTTCTTTCTTTTACTACAAGTCTACACCTAAGCCTTGGGTTGTTGAGTAAGGGGAGTTGAGGAAGCAGCACTGCTCCCATTTGGCTCGGTGCTCCCCTGCTGATGGTTGCCCTGACCACATGCATCCCCCTTGTCCTGCAGCTATCTAACAGATAGTAGCACACTCAATTAGATTCATAGCATGTTCAGTGCTTCAATTTTAGGTTCTGGTTGGACCCAAAACGTTGCTTTGTACTCTGTGTGCTGCCATCTTTTTGATTGTAGGGTAAATTATCAGTGTGAGCCACACTGCTGTGGGTCGGCACTTTGTACTAATTTGTCTGACCTACTCTCTCTTTCTTATGGTCCCTATTATTCTGCCAAGTTAATTTACTTTTACATGGGGCACTATTGGCTATATTTAGTTTTGATACATTGACCCTAGAGACTAGGTATCCCTTTTTTCCATCTAGTGGCTCAGCAAAATAAATACACTTGGCATTTACATACTTATTTCTTATATGTATGCTTGGTGATCTAATCAGAATAGAAATATAAAAATATCCAACTGAAAAATGTACAGAAAAAAATACTGTTAATTTTAATGTTATTTTCTTTACTTTATATATTGTTTTTGTTTATGTATAAATATATTATTATATATTATTATTATTATTAACCAGATGCACTTCATGGTACATAATTAAAAAACTTATATCAGCAAATCATTGTTAGTCTATGTTTAGCACCTTTCTTTTAAAGCTGTTGCATTACAAATATATCTGTTAACAAAAGAAATATATTAAGATATTAATATGTTTTTTAACATGATTTGCTTCCACTGAATTGATGGTGCATTTGATTTGTAAGTCTCTTTGTGTAAGGAATCGGCGGCCACGTCCCTTGCGGCGTGACTCCTCCTTACCCACTACCAGTACTGCCCCTGCCCCCCGTCGCTACCCATGCCGCCGTCCAGTGCATACCTTGAACTCTACCGCCGCCATCTTGGATTCTGGCACTGGTGTTACAGACTCTCAGCTGTGCTCTACTACTTCCTGGTCTATCAGCCACTCACGAGCTGCTCCTCGACACGCCCCCGCCATGCCCCTCGTCCGGATTGGTCACTGTCGCTTTAAATATCCTGCTTTTCCTTCACTTCCTTGCTCTGCATATCTCCTTGCTACCTGTGTTGCCTGGAACCTTTGTCGTGCTCTCTTGTGTTTATTTCCTACAGCTATTGACCCGGCTCGTCTGAATACCGCCTCTGGCTCCTGAACTCGGCTTTCCCACAGACTACTCTAACCTCTAAGACCCTCGGACTCTGCTACGGATTTTGACTACGGAACTTTCTATATCCTCGGACACGGCAAGTACTTGACCATTCTTTATCTACATCCAAGCCTGGCTACGCTACTACGCCACATCCCGGACACGCCCCCTCTGCGGTCGGTGCGTATACTCTACATCCCACCTCAGTACAGGGGACCGGTCTGGTCTGCGGGCTGCACAGCGTGACACTTTGGAGGTGTATGTCTTCAAAAAAACAAACTTCCAGTAGAAGTTTTTAATTTACGTACCTGATGCCAGGCTCCACCTTAGTAGATATGTGACTACATTTAGCATCATTCCGTTCTCTGAAATGGCTAGGTTATATAGCAACAATAGTGTATGCTGCCTGATTGAAAACAAAAGTTATTTCATGTTTTCTAAAGCTTTATGATGTACATGAATATGTGCATAGAATTCGACTTATTTTCTACATAATCACTAACATTGCAATGTTTTATATACTGCATGTGAGTAGCCCAGAAAGGTAGGGCATAGAGCTTTTTATTACAGATTTTAGATTGTTCATTGGCTTTATACAGTAGATCTTATGTTTTAAGAAATAATGAAGGTGGAAAAGGCATGTTACCTTCAAATTTCATCTCTTTGGAAGAAATAACAATTCATGAAATTGGCATTGTAATTGTTTTTTGGTTTACAGTTACACTGCATAATTACAGTAATGAATCACCAATTTGAACTAATTATGCGAATAATAATAATAATAATTATAAAAAAATGCTTTCTGTTCTCCAATACTGTACATTGCAGGCCACTTATTGCAGGAATTATGGGGTGAATCAAATTCCTTCAAAACCCAGCATGAAATCACGATTATTACTATCCAAGTCCAGTCTATGACAGATGAGAGCTTTTACTCTGACATGGATAAAATGCGACAGATGTTTGGGGGGGGAATTAATCCTCTGTCAAAACTACTCATAAAATAGAACCTGCCCATCCTTGTTTTCATTAAATGGCAAACCCTAGTAGTTATACAAATTATACTGGGGTTATCTGGTAAACCTGCATGATTGTTTTTGAGTGGTAATACTGTACCGCAGGATTTTTCAACCTTCTCCTACATGACTATTGGTATAACCAATATTTATTATATATAACATAATTCATTTTGTATTCATCATTCAGACCCACCTTTCAGTCATCCATATAACCTATGCAAATAAACATTTAGAGAATTCTGCAAAATACAGAGGTATGCGTCCTACAAATGAACATAACCTAGTTCCAAGCACGCATTTCTACCCTCCTCACTTAGTCATAATAGTTTTTAAGTTAAACTTAAAGTCAAGGCTGAGGACTTCGGTTTATGTTTAAATAATGATACTGAGAATATTAATTAGTAGTGGAAGTATGATATTATTATATAATTAAAAACCTAACCTTTTACTTCCTTTTTAAAAGAAAAAAAAATATTTAAAAAAAAAATGGTGTCCTGTTCTATTATTATAATATACAGAATGAACCTTTAAGTGTTTCTGATAGTTATTAAACCCTAGGTTTCAGATCTTTTGAAATCGAACACAATGCCACTATTTTAAAGGCCATTGAACCTGTGCTGCACATACATTATTATTTTGGGCCGGCCTTAGAGCAAGGCAGTTAGTTACCTTGGACCCTGTGCTTTTGGGGGCCCACAGCGCTCCCTCCTCTCCCTCAGTCGGCACCAGGATCCCACTTCTGCCCGACTGTAGTAGGAAGCTGGGGAGTCCCCGGACCGACGCAGGACCACTCCTCACCCAAAGGTAAGCGTGTCACCCAAAGGTGTGTGTGTTGTGAGAGGTGTGTCTTACCTTCACCAGAGAGGACCTCCTTCTGTAGCGTCGCATTGTCATGGTGACCCAACATCAAATGACGCCGTGACATCACACGGTGACGCGTTGCCATGACAACGCGGCGTCACATGCCGCCGTAACATTACGACACTGCATGGGGAGGACTGCTCTTAAAGGTAAGTACCCCCACTACTTCCAATGGATGCCTTAGGCCCCGCAAAAGCTAAGGCCGGCCCATTTTCATGACAAATGGTGGTGACCGTAATAAAACTTGCCAAATTATTTTAGAAAAACTGAATACCATAACTAAGCCAGCGGGTGCTTTATTCAACTACAAGTTACATTCCACATCTTATAAAAGCCATATGTTATGTAACATATTTTTAGAACGAAACCAAACTGAATACATAACCCCATTGATCAATCTTCTGATTTTTACTCCACAGATTCTGGTGGACGAAGTAAGAGAAGGAAACTGACAATATTCATTTTTCTTTGTTCACCATCCTCTTTACTCCTGTTTTAGCTGCTTCACCCCTACAAATGACATGTGTAAACATACACTGTACATACTGTACATATAAATGAATAAAACTTAATGAGACTGCCACTGTGGGCTGACTGGGACTGAGACTGCTGCATATGAACAAAAGAGAGAAAGCCCTCACGTGGACTTTTCCTGGTGATTTAATAAAGCATAGTCGACGTTCCGGTCCTGCCCGTCTTGAGAAAGGTCCTGGGTGGGAGTTAAATGTCGGCCATAGTTTATTAAATCATCAGCAAAATTCCACGTGAAGGCTCTCTCTTTTTTTCATACAAATAAATTCACAGAATATAAGGACCACTTGGCCTACTTAGCCCTGCACATATTTTCTCCAAATCATGTAACCGAGTGAGGATACTGCCTTTGTGCAGCTTAACCTAGTTCAAGGCCCAGTGTCTACTCTCCTTGTGAGCTTTGACAAGTCACTTTGTCTCCCTGCACCTGAGGCACTAAATATTAGATTGCAGGGCTCATTCTGCATGGAAAATTCTTTGCACAGAACTGATGAGTATGAGGTGAATGCTCTATAATAAATATTATTAAAACTATAAACCGCACCTGATCCACATTTTTATTTACTCTTTCTCATGCCGTAGAAGTTCCTTATGCCCAATCCAATCATTTTTATTTATTTCACTGTATTTTCCCCTACTACTTCTGCTGTTCTGCTGAAAGGCTGTTCAATTCATCTATCAATATTTCAGTAAGTTTATGTTGATGTCTTTATGTTCGTGTAAACCTAATATCATTTTCATCTTTTTTCTTTGGTCTTTCTCCACTTTGATTTCATCCTTATGGAGATAGAACTATACACAGTATTGCAAGAGAAATGTAAAATGGTATTTCTACTCCCATCACTCTGCTCATAATCGCTCTTCAAATGTCTTACTGACCAACCCTGCTGCTTTGTGACATTGTTTGGCCACTGTTTTGTGTTTAGACATAATCGCTAAGTCCCTTCCCTCCTTGTTAGCTGTTAGTTGGTAGTTGTCACCGTAATACTTTTTAGGCATGTATTCTAACTTTGGGGATCAGTGACCCAGACGTATGGATTTGCACTTTTTAGCAGCAAACTTTAGCACGCCATACTCTTGAACACGCCACTTCTGCCCAAAATGTAAAAATTCTTTTAGAAACTTCCCAGTATAACAACATGAAATGATAGTTCTTAGAAAGAAGGAAATGCAGAATGGCACATGTATGAAGTACTAGAAGGTTTAAGCAACATGAGGTTATTTTAATCTAAGATGTTTTTTTCTTAAATGAGTAAAGTCATTTTCATTAAGTACTGATGTTTTACAGTCGGTCATTAACTTGATTACACTACCCCACATAGTACTTTAGGGTTTTTCTTAATATCTAAACCAGGAAGTCACTTAAAACTGAAATTGTTGTAGTCAGAGCTCCAGGGACACCCAGGTACCAAAGCTATCGGCAATTTGTATACAAAGGACTGCACACATGGTCGCCAGGGTCAGCCCTGCTCCAGTGGCCGATGGAAAGGCAAAACTTCATCACTAGATCATATTACAGCTTTCATTGTTTCCCTGGTGATCATATTAAAAACATAGGTTTACAGATACATTTAACGGGTTGGACCATTAAAAGAAATATCTATGAGGGGATTGCTGCTTTAAGTTCTAAAGAGGTATTCACCTTTTTAAAAGACGTTATACTTGAAACTCATACTTAAATGTAAACTCTGTTAGATTTGAAATACATTGCAAGGTTTGTTTGGGATTTAGAACCAGGTATGCCTCTGATCTGTTAGACTTGGAGCTGCAGCTATGGGTAACAGGGCTGGGAAAATCCACTTGTCCCGGTCTTGAAACTCAGGATAGACAAGTAAAAAGTGTAGCTACATTTTTAAGAATCAAATGACTAATTACTTAAATTACCGAGTTGTGATTGGACTGCGTAGTTTAAGGCACAAAAATTGCAGTGTGCATGCAGGGGGTGTGGCTGTAGCTTCCACACAAGCGCACCAAAATAACTTCCGTCGTTGGACTGCATGCCTAGATGCAGCAGCAGGCACAAGGTACAGTATTGTGGGAGCTACCTGTAGTTTGGAGGCTCCGGCTGTGAGTGACAGTTACTTTGACTGCATGCTCTGCAGTTTCGTGTCTTTTCACAGTCAGAAGGCAGCTACATTTTTCACTCAGGCCTCGTTGACAGAGGCAAGGACAAGAGTGTTTATTATATAGGGGGGAGTGGAGGGGCCTGTGTGGGTTATATGAAGTTATATGAAGGAGTTGGTCTGTTAAGTGTAGGCCAGTAATTCATGTATAACGTTTGGTGAACTAGTTACTTTTGACTGGGATTGTTGCACCCGATGGGTGATATTATTAAGAGCTGTAGTTTTGGACGCAAAATTTAAGGAGAGCAGTTCTGTAGCTTCACTGGTTCCTACTGCCCTCTCTGAGTCTGGAACATGGAGGCAGACAGAGATGTCATAAGAAACTAAAGAGTCCCTTGGGCACAGGGACAGAGAGGAGAAAGAAAGACAGGCACAAAGGCGTAAAACAAAAAAGGATTTGAGTTGAGAAAAAGAAGGTAGGTAGAGTTCAGGGACAGAAAGAGTAGAGAAAAATGTGTGTAGAAATTGAAGGTTTTTATATTCCCCTTAACTCCTCTCTCAATGGGAAAATAATAGACAAAAAAATATAGCTGTAGCCCCCACTCCCCCGTGTCTAGGGTGACTATGTGTGGTGCGTTATGTGTTGGGCTCACAGGAGGCCTGATCCTTCCCTGCAAGGAGCCAATGGTGTATCTGATATGTGTGATGGCAGCGCCTCCACCTGGGAGGGATCAAGCACAATTGGATAACCCCGGTCCAGGAACACACAGTAGAGAAGTGATATACACACAGTGTTATAACAGATGGCGGGCCTTGTAGTCGTACCGCCGTTTGTTGCAAGCATTCAGACGAGATGATGCTTTCTCCGTTAGTTGGTAGGCACGTTGCAGGCTTTCTTGGAGCCATTGTACGTACTTATAGTTCGTCCTGTTAGGTACCCCGTTGGTAGATACCCTCAAACGGATGTCCACAGGCAGCCATGCCTCTCGCCCGAGCATTAGGAAATATGGAGTGAATCCGGTGGATTCGTGTCTGGTGCAATTATACGCGTGCACTAATGACTCCACATGTTTGCTTCACTCAGTCTTCTGAGAGCCTTTAAGGGTGGCGAGCATGTCAAATAGGGTTCGGTTTAACTTCTCCGGCAGAGCATCCCCCTCCAGATGGTAAGGAGTTGTTCGGGACTTGTCGATATTCAGTAGCTTCAGCAACTCTCGATGAGCTTGCTTTCAAAGTCCCGCCCTTGATCTGAGTGTAGGTGATTTGGTAGCCCATAGTGTATGAAGTACCGTTCCCATAAAATCTTAGCCACTATAATAGCTTTCTGGTCTTTGGTCGGGAAGGTTTGGGCATAGAGGGTGTAGTAGTCCGTGATCACAAGCACATTCCCGATGCCCCTCTAAGCTGGCTCAATACATAGAAAGTCCATACATACGAGGTCTAAGGGACCGGAGCTGTTCAGATGGGCCATTGGAGCGGCTCTGGTAGGCAGTGCCTTCCTCTGTATACACCGCGAGCATCTGCAGCAATGGTGTTCTACCGCTCGCATTATTACGGCGACCATATCGGTGGGAGCCCGTCTCACTAATGAGGGGTTGTCTTGCTGAATGGCCTGGTGTATAGCTCCAGCCACTGGATCATGTATCTGGCGCATCACCAATTCTTTCCAGGGGATGATGGCAGCAGGGAGTGCCTTAGATTGGCATCCCAGAGAGAACGCCATTTTGTCCTCTACTATGGCGGCCGTCGAGCACATGGTCCAAATCCCAGGCCCAGGGATTTCTTCCCACAGACCGTTGTCAGTTTTGTACTCAGCCCAGGTCTCCTGGACAGATCATCGGCTCTGATGTTCAAAGGCCCCGGTTTGTGCTTCAAGGTAAACTGATAGTTGGAAAGGGCCACTAGCCACCGGTGGCGTCCAGTTTGGCGGACGTCAAGATATAAGTCAACGGGTTGTTGTCCGTTTGTACTTCGAATGCAACTCCATACAAGTAGTCATGGAGTTTGTCAACAATTGCCCACTTGAGGGCGAGGAATTTCAGCTTGTAGATGGGGTAATTTTGCTTGCTGGGGGTCAAACTACAGCTCACATACGCCACGAGGCGAAGACCAGTAGGGTATTTCTGGTGCAGTACAGTGCCCAACCCATTGAAGCTTGTGTCCACATGTAAGATGTACGGCTGCTCGGGGTCGGCATAAGCCAAGATGGGGCTTCTGTAAGAATCTTTTTAAGACCGGCGAACGCCTTTTCGCAGGCGGACGTCCACATCTGCGAAGGGTAGCCGCGTAGAGGTGGTCTTCTGGTGAGAATCCTCTGGGTATATTTTCAGAAGATTGTTGAGGACCTTAACTTTGCTAGAGTATCCTTCCACGAAGCGGTGGTAGTACCCGCTGAATCCCAGGAAGAGCGTAGCTCCATTACATTTTCTGATCTCTGACAGTTCACCACGACTTCGACCTTAGCGGGGTCGGTGGCCACTCTGGCTGCGGATACTATGTGTCCCACGTAGGTTACTGACGTGCGGCAGAACCGGCATTTGTCCAGGGACAACTTCAAGCCTTCTTTGCCCAGCCAATCTAGCACTTTCACCAGACGGTCCTCGTGCTCCACCAGAGTCTTGCCGAAAACTATATCGTCCAGGTACACTAGGCATTCATGGGGGTACATATCTCCGATGGTCTTCTCCATCAACCATTGGAATGTTGTCTCGGCCCAACAAATGCCTTGGGGCATGCGGGTAAATTCATAGAACCCAAGGGGACATACAAATGCCGTCTTCTCTTGATCTTCGGTGCTCATAGGTACCTGGTAGTACCCAGACCTCAGGTCCAGCACCAGAACCACTGGCTTCCTGACAGCGCATTGAGAATCTCTTGATCCACGGCAGAGTGTACTGGTCTGGTACGGTACGGTTGTTCAGGGCCCGGTAGTCTTTGCACAAGCGCACCGACCCATTCTTTTTGCGTACCACCACATTCGGGGATGCGTAGGGGCTTTGGGATTCCATCACGATTCCCGCCGTCTCCATTTCTTGTAGGACATCCTTCATGTCCTCCACATCTCTGGAAGCGATGTGTCGGGAACGCTCCCGGAAGGAGATATTTCAGCCGGATTGTGTGCTGGGCGTTTTTGCTGCAGCCCATATCCATTTTACTGGTGGAGAACACTTCCCGGCGTTCCTCCAACTTGGCAGTTAGCCATTCCTTCCATTCGGCTGACACGGTCAATTCCCCAAAGTTGGATGGCAGCTCGGCCAGCTCATCTTGCACGGTGGTGATGTTCACTTGAGCCAACGTTTCCACGGGGGTAACTGGGTACAGATGCAGCAGCCATTATTTTAACAAATCACGCGTGTATACAGTACCTCAGAATACCCATGTCATGGCGCGGTATTTCTTCCAACCGTACCGGCTTAAGACGCGAGTACATGAGAGTGCATAAAATAGCATTTTAGTGTTCTGGCTTTTAAACACCTGAAATTGACACAGTAGCATAGTAGCACGTACTGTACACATTACAATACATTCATTTCATTGCACACAAGCCAGGAAATTCAAACAAAGCAACTGTGATAAACACATGTGCCTGGGGCGATTGGCCACGTTCATGCCGCGTGGAGTACAGCAGCTCACACAAAAACGGCACCTTGATTTGTTAAAATAATAGCCGCTGCATCTGTATATCCGACCCAGTCGTTGACCTTGGTCGAATGGCATGGTGTGAGGGGAGATGTTCTGTATGAACACCTTGATCTTCACTGCAATTGATGACTTCCACTCTCGTACCTCTGGCACGATCTTGTATCCTCTATTGACGTCTTCCTGGGGGGTACTCTCTATTGAGAAGTAATGGTCGGCCTCATCACGACATGGGTAGCAGCACACTGCGTCCATGTACTTTACTCCCCCTGGTGGAATCTCGGTCAACCCCGCTGTGTGACCCTGCAGCACTTTCCCTTCCGTACCGGATGGATCCGTAGAGAAGACAGTGGTAGTTCGCCGGCCTCCTGTAGATAAGCTCGGATCACCGCCCACACCATATCGGCGTTGGTCCCCAACATAATTGGGGAGTTTGGATGTTCTCGGGACATATCAGAGCCTCCACTTCCATGGTGTGAGACTTGCCGGTGTTCATCTGCAGTATAGCCAGATGTAATTTCACCACACCATCGATGGGGTATTCCTCATTGCTGAGACCCCATTGCTTCATCTTCTCTGCCAACTGCATGGGCAGGTGCTTAAGATGTTGGTCATAGAAGGGTTGGTATATTATAGTCACTTGTAACCTGGTAGCCGATGAGTAGATACCTTCCACTAGGACTCGTATAATAGTGGCTGGTCCCACGTGACGGTAGGCATCTGGTTGGGATGCTTCATTGGGGATAGACGCGAGGGCACTCTCCGATGACGTGGAGGGTATTTATGTCGGTTGCAACTTGCAGGTCATGGACATACGGTTCGATTTCTTGGGCTTCGGACAGTCCCGAGAGTAGTAACCCTCCTGTCCACAGTTGTAGCAGATGTTATTTTGGTTTGCACCGGTCCTGCAGGTAAGAGTCTCTCTCCGGGGCATCCTCGGTGCAGAGGCAGATGTCTTCCAAGAGGAATTGTCCTCTGCACTTTCCCCTTTTGGCTCCTCCTTTTGGGTTTCCTTATCTTTCTTTGGTGTGTGCAGCTGAGCGCGTGCCTCGTGCACTTTCACTTGGCTCAGTAGTCCCGTGAACATAGGTGGACTCCCTTACAGGAGACCACACCGGAGCATGTTAGCTTTAGGATGAGTTGGGCTCGATCCTGCAGAACTGCTTTTGTCAAGCTTCATCAAAGCTGGAGAGGCAGATGAGTTTTCGGGTGAGTAGCGGCCACAGCACCAATTGTATGCGATGAATGAACGCCAACAGCTCCTCACCTTCTTTCTGGTGAAGGGCATAGTACTTAGACCAGAGCTCACTCTCGTTGTCCTCCAGACCGTAGGCTTCGTTTAGGAAATCCATAAACATCCGGGCCGTTACATCCACATTCTCCTCCCGGTGCATGCTCACCACTGTAGATGCGGGAGGCCGCAGTCACTCCATGATTCGCTGCCTCTTCACAGCCTCGTTGCATGACCCTTCTTCCAGCACCTTAAGGGTGTGTTCTTTCCAGGAATCGATCCCTTCTTCTCCCATGGATGTGGGGATTGTCCCGGAGAAGGCCTTGAGCTTTTGGTAGTTCTGGGAAGACATTGTTAGGGCTCTTACCAGTTGGGGTACTCCCAAGTCAGAGTTGCCAGTTGACAGGCGACTGTGATATTCTGGCCTTTGGTTAGGAGCCTGCGTAGGACTACTCTAATACTGGCAGGGGGTAGGGGACGGGTGTGGAGTTTCGACTCGGTGGGATGCCTCTAGCATGGCACTTGAAATGAAGGTTACCCTGGGTATGGGTAAGTCTGCCCTGGCTGGTGTACTCAAGGCGGGGGCTGTAGTCCTCCACTCCAATGGAATATAGGAAGACATTGAGGCTTCTGCCTGACAGGGGACCTCTGCGGTGAGTCTCGGGGTGGACATTGCCCTGGGAGCTGGTAGCCCAGTGTATATGAGTATCCATGGGTGGAGCCTCCGGTAGAGGTATGACCTGAGGAGGATCTTCCTCACATATTTCTTGGCCTTTGGCTAGTATCAGGGCACTCCAATGGAATGTGGGGTCATACTTTCGGCCTAGGACCCATGCGCCGGCTAAGCCGGGGAGCTTTCTTATGTGATCATGGACAGAACTCTGGGACGTGAGGCAGGAACACTGCCCACTGCGACCACATGGCGGGGAGGCTCATGGAGCTCTAAGGCCCAGTGATGGACCTCTTGCTTTGTGGGCACAAACATGATGTTGCTAATTTTACTGCTGATTCGGGCACCCCGGGTCTGAATCTCAGCAGCACGCCCAAATGTAGCCCCCTTTGCCCCGTGTCTAGGGTGAATACGTGTGGTTCGTTACCTGTTGGGCTCACAGGAGGCCTGATCCTCCGCTACAGGGAGCCTGGGGTGTACCTGATATGTGTGATGACAGCGCCTCCATCTGGGAGGGATCGAAGCACAATTGGATAACCCCTGCCCAGGAACACACAGTAGAGAAATGATATAAACAGTGTTCTAACAGATTATCTTTACTGGTACACAACTAATAAAATATATATACAGGCCTCGCACGGCCATGCCCACACAGTGTCCCACTGTCCAACCACCACCGTATACACCTGGTGTGGTTCCCCCAAAGTACTGAGGTGCCCTTGGTACCTAACCACCCGGTGTCCACAGAAGCCAAACCCACCCCAAAGTGTGCGGTAGCGCTACCCACAGAATGTGTGGGAACTTTGGTGCACTTGTAGGGCATGATACCTGCCGGGGCTCCAGCACCTGGGTACCGCCAACTGAAGACAGGACCAGCCTGATTCCACGTCATCGTTGTCAGCGAAGGCAGCCGCCTCTGCTTGTGGTGGACTCCCGCTGGAGTGTCCCACCTTAGGAGAGTCTCTGTCTTGCTGTGGTGGTCTGGTCCCAGACCACAGGCCACAAGTCTCGGCGCAGCGTCTCTGCTGTGTCCCTGACACTATAAGCTAAAGGGGAAATGTCCCTATCTAAGGGAGCCTTTCCCTACAGCACAACAAGTTGGTAGGGACACAAGGCCTACCTGTGGCCTAAGGGAGCAAATTAGTCCTCGTCCAGGGAAGCACAGCTCCCTGGACACTACCTGCTCTGTTCTGCTCCCCCTTCCGACTGGCGTTGCTCCTAGTGCGCCAAATGTATCAATCCTAGTCCTCCGTGATCCTCACAGCCCTATTGGCTGTTGCACGCCATGTGACTAGCAGCCCTTGGGGCTGCTGGGGATTGTAGTTCCACTGCGGAGCTAATCTGTAATGGCCGCCGCTACTATAGGGCTACTGTGCGTGCGCACCTCTCCCCCAAATGGCCACCACACCTCAGGACAATCTGCCCATGCGCGGGGTTCAACTGTACATAGGCGACGGGCAATATGGTAGTCCCTGCTAGCCAGGTGCACCATGGAGCCTCTGGAGTACCAGAGCTCCCTCTCTTCACTGCCCGCAAGATCCTGCTGCCTCCGCTCCCGCCGCAGCCTCATCAGAGGGAAAGGGGACCCAGCTATATAGCCATAGTGGGCCTTTATTAATGTTTAAAAAAAAGGAAGAAATAGGGAGTATAATACCTTTTATTGGGCCAACACAGTTAGCAGCATACACGCTTCTGAAACTCACAAGGTTCTTCATCGGGTATTAGAAGAACCCTGTGAGGTTCAAATGCTACTATTACTTTGGGAAAATAATATGAGCCACTCATTTTTTCCATGGACTCTTGAAAAAGGAAATCTTATTTGAGGCTGAGCTAATCAGATATTTTGATGTACTGTAGACACAACTGTGTATGAATCCCATAAAACTCTTCTGCCAGACTGATTTCAAACTGTTGAAATTGGAAACTACAGGAGTTGGAGACCTGTCCAGCTTCTAATTAAGAAGATGGAACTTTACACGCAAATGTCTTATTTCATAGGATCACATTTAATTCCACCACTATTAGAAATGGCTGTACATTGTAAATCATCATATTATCTCATTTGCTAAATAGTTTTGGTTTTTTTATTATGGTTTTTTTTTTTTTTTTTTTAAAGGAAAGGAGCCTTGTGTTGGTGCCAAGATCATAGACTACAAAATGGAGGAAAGTTCAGAAATCCCGATTTTAGATGATACGTCATCATTACCACTAGATATTCAACAACATTGTTGGCAGGTTTCCACAGACATTGAAAACACTGAAAGGTATGTGTGTTTACTTAGTAATTGCACAGAAACAAGTTCTTTCTCTATATTGATTTTTTTTTCCTTGTTGTCTAATTCTTTATTTAATGAGACTGTGAGGGCTATGCACTAAGCAGCGCGTTTTTGCGCCCGATTGGAAATTTATTGCTTGGCCGTTAAGAAGTGAAGACAAAGACGCGATTCACTAACAAGTTCGGGGCATTTTTTTCCGGCCGAACAAAAATATGCCCGATCATGCAAGCTGCTTTCCCCCCTCCCCCCCTGCTATCGGTCTTAAACTTGTAAAGCACGATAGCTGATAGAAAAAAAGCCTGTAAGAACTGCATGGAGACGCTGCGTCTCTATGCACGGCCCTTACAGGCGATCGTACAGTATATATATAAATTATAATGTTACTGTACATGTGTAAGGGGTCTCCTATGCTGAACCGCATTTGTTTCAGCCTCGGGGACCTTCTACTTCCCGAGATACAGGCCCCGTTATGGGGTGCCGGTATCCCCTGTGCTTTTAAAGGTCCTGTTTCACGTGACCGGGGGATTTAAATCCTGCAGGGGGATACCGGCATCCTATAACGGGGCCTGTATCTCATGAAGTAGGGGGTTCCCGAGGCTGAAACCAATGCGGTTCAGCTCAGGAGACCCCCTGCTCATCTATACTAGTATGAAAACATACATCACAATAAACAATAATTCATTACCTTAGCGGATAGCCGCTAAGGTAAAGAAGCTGCTTTAATGTAATTTTTATTAATACTGTACGGGAGCAAGGGGTATCCCGAGATGAACCGCATTGATTTCAGCCTCGGGAACATCCTACTTCCCGAGTTACAGGCTCAGATATGGGGTGCCGGTATCTCCTCCATTATTTACATGTCACACGTCACGCGACATGGACGCTATAAAAATGGTGGCAACACTGGCATCCGATGCCCCATACCAGGGCCTGTAAGTCAAGAAGCAGGGGGTCCCTGAGCCAGAAATCAATGCGGTTCAGCTCAGGAGACCCCCGGCTCCCGCACACTATTTAAAAAAATACATTAAAGCAGCTTCTTTACCTTAGCGGCTATCCGCTAAAGAAATGAAGGGGTTAAGGCACAATAGCATGTTTATTGGGGACAATTGCACCCAATAAACATTGCAATATACAACACACCCACCCCCTGTGCTCCCAAGAACCCCTATACCCCCCTGACATACATCAAATATCTTATTTTTTTTTATGCACAGGAATACTATAGGCCGGCGGTGGCCCTTGGATGGCCCCTGCGGGTGTCCGGGGACCCCACAGTGGTCCCCGCAGGTGTCCGGGGGTCCCCGCTTGCCTATGGCACCAATCATGTGCACTCCCCAAAAAAATACCTACATTTAAATAAATACACCCCCCCTAACACATACAGTACAGTAATAAAATTACTATTATCCACATATGGATAATAGTCCATTTGCCCATTTAAAATACATTAAGCAGCGTAAATAAATATTGCACTAACCCCTGCCAGGGTGCCACAATGAAGACCGTCCTCATCTTCATCACCGTCCTTGTCCTCCGTTGCTACAAACAATACAAAAGAATAAAAACAATCTAATGTCTCCTAACCCCTTAATCATCTAGCGATTAGTAACTGCTATAGTAATTAAGGGGTTAACCCACCCTCCCCTACACCCCTCCCCCACTACCCACCCGGGAGGCCTAACCATCCATCCTTGGGGACAATACCCCCTTCACCACCCCCGCTACCCACAATAAAAACAATACACAGAACAGCCCCACTACCCACCTCTTAGACCCACAATAAACATTACCATATTTAATTAACATCCATACATAACCCACCCACCTCCTGTGCCCCCACATAAAAACATGATTTATTTTTTTACATACTGAATTAATACCCCAGGCCGACAGTGGTCCCCAGTGGTCCTGACAGGTGTCCGCAGGCCCCGCAATGCACCCCGGGGGATTCCCATGGATGTCTGGGTGCCTCTGGGTGGTCCCCGTGGGCCCCAATGGGGTCTGCAGGTGGTCCCCGCAGGCCCCAATGGGTTCCGTAGGTGGTCCCCGTGGGTGTCTGGGGGTCCCCGGGTCATCCCCACAGGTGTCTGGGGCCCTCTGGTGGTTCCCACGGGGTCTGGGGGCCCTCGGGTGGTCCCTGTGGGTCTGCTGGTTCTTCCCCGCAGGTGTTTCATGTGGTCCTCAGATGGTACCTGTGGGCGTCCGGGGGTCCTCGGGTTCGACCCGTTGGTGTCCGGGGGTCCTCAGGTGGTCTCCATGGGTCCCCGCTGCCCTGCGGTACCAATCCTGTATGTAAAAAATAAAACATGTCCTACATTTAAATCAATAAACCCCCTCACCACCACCACCAAATACATACAGTACAGTAACCGCTATGGTGATTAAAGGGTTAGGGGACATTAGATTGTATTTTGCTATGTATTTTTCTGGCAACGGAGGTCAGGGACCTGCAGTAAGCTGACAAGGACGCTTTTCATAATTCCAGGGGTAAGTAGAACTGTATTTATTTACTTTATTTATGCTGGCTAATGTTTTTAATAATGGGCAAATAATCTGTTATCCATATCTGGATAATAGTTATTTTGCCCATTACTGTACTGTATGTATTTGGGGGGGAAAGGGGTGTATTGATTTAAATGTAGGACATGTTTTATTTTTTACATACAGGATTGGTACCGCAGAGCAGCGGAGACCCATGGAGACCACCCGAGGACCCTCGGATGCCCACGGGTACCACCCGAGGACCCCCGGACACCCACTGGTAACACCTGAGGACCCACAGGGGACACCTGCTGGGAAGAACCAAGGCCCTCACGGACCCACAGGGACCACCCAAGAGCCCCCAGACACCCATGGGAACCACCCAAGGGCCCCCAGACCCCTTTGGGAACCACACGAGGGCCCCCAGACCCCACGGGAACCACCCGAGGGCCCCCAGACACCTGTGGGGATGACCATGGGACCCCCAGACACCCGCGGGGACCACCCGTGGATCCCATTGGGGCCCGTGGGGGTTCAACTGGAGGCCCCACAGAGACTAGCGGGGACCACCCGTGGGGCCCCCAGACACCCGTGTGCACGCCCCGGGGTGCACTGTGGGGCCTGCGAACCCCCGTCGGGAGCACCGGGAACCCCCGTCAGCCTGGGGTATTAATCCTGTATGTAAAAAAATAAATCATGTTTTTATGTGGGGGCACAGGGGGTGGGTTATGTATTGATGTTTATTAAATATGGTAATGTTTATTGTGGGCCTAAGAGGTGGGTAGTGGAGCTGTTATGTGTATTGTTTTTATTGTGTGTAGCGGGGGTGGGTGAAAGGGGTATTGTCCCCAAAGGATGGGTGGTTAGGCCTACCGGGTGGGTGGTGTGAGAGGGTGTGTTAACCCCTTAATTACTTTAGCGGTTACTAACCGCTAAGGAGATTAAGGGGTTAGGGGACATTAGATTTCTCTTTTTTTATTCTTCTGTATTGTTTGTAGCAACGGAGGACATTAACGATGATGACGATGAGGACGGTCATTGTGGCAGCCTGGCAGGGGTGAGTGCAATATTTATTTACTTATTTATGCTGCTTAATGTATTTTAAATGGGCAAATGCACTATTTTCCATATGTGGATAATGTAATTTTGTACATAACTGTACTATATGTGTTAGGGGGGGTGTATTTATTTTAAAGTATTGTTTATTTTTTGGGGTACACTATTGGTACAGCAGGCCAGCGGGGACCCCCGGACTCCCGCGAGGATCACCCGAGGGCCCACGGAGTCCCGCGGGGAACTCCTGGGGAACCTTGTAGGGATCAGCCGGGAACACCCGCTGGCCTGTTGTATGAATGGTTTGCCTGAAAAAAGGTAAACAAAAGAATTTTTCCTATGTCCAGTTTCTTTTGCGCCTGCCTTTAGCTGGTGCGTTTTTACGGTGGGCTTTTAAAGCACGATTTATTTAGCGCTGTTTAGTGAATACCGCTGACTGGCAAAAAATGGTGCGTTTGCCGTTTTTTGCCTGATCGGCCGAATTTTTTTCACAGGGCTGAAAAAATGCCGTTTGAGGCCGATAAAGCGCTGTTATCACTGTTTAGTGAATCGCGCAGCAGCCTGTATCGGCTTTTAAAGCCACTTTGCGCTCTTAAAACCAGTTATCACAACTTAGTGCAAAGCCCCCTATGGATCTCATGCAGTAGCATCCACCTGCCTGTACTGTGCAGTACAATGGCATGGAAATCAGTCAGATCAAAAACCTCCATTACATAAGCGTGTGCGCCCGGGCGAGTCCGTGCGAGTCTGAACTGCCACCTGTCTCTATGAATATTTTAAAAAATGTGGTTCCTAATTATATTTCCAACGCGTTTATCTTTTAAGGATCCATTTTCATTCCCTTTGACATGGTTTGTTCTAAACAAAAACTGCATGCTGTAAAATGTGTGCAAAGAGATAAAGGCCTAATCTAGTAGCTCCGAGGTGTGACAAAGCGCTTCTAAAGTTCTCTGCGGATTGACATGCCGTCCTATTGTGGAAGCCCTTCTTGCATGTCCAAACCGCGCCTAAATTGTATTTTTTAGAAGTGGTTTCACTCTGGCTCTGACAATCTGATCGGTTTGTCAACAAAAGCCTCAAACTCGCATATTTTTTTTACTCTTGTAGCTCCGTTAAGCAAACAAGCTTATAAAAACTCAATTTTTTTAAACATGACTGCTGTTGAGATTGGTATTGCAAGTTACATCCAGAGCCTGAAATATGGGTTTGGCTGAGAAAGCAAAACCCATAAAAATCAGACTGGGAATGAAGTTAGCACCACCTCAGGTCATTCCGCTTCTAAAGCCAATACAAACCAGGCGGTTTGTCCCTTTTTTTTTTAGAAGCGGTTTAGAAGAAGTGATTTGCAATAGAGAATACATTTTTTTTTCTCACATTTCATTACGCTCGTTGTGAACATGCCAAACCATACGGTTTGGCAACAACAACTTCAGAGCTACTAGAATAAACCCAAAGGGGTATTAGATATATATTTTTTGTATTAAGTAGCTCTGGATATCTATGAAAATATTTCTTTAAAAAAAATCTACAGACAAAGTATTTTCTTCCTTTTATTTCAGTTAGACCTTCACTTCCAGGATTGTTCATGTGGACAGCCCCGTAGCCTGTGATTTCATCAAAGACAGGGACAGGCAGCCGTAGATGTTAATGTGAAAACTATATTAAAAACATTTCAGAACAAAGCGATAAATTCTTTGATTGCCGTAAAAATGTGATAATCTTCAGAGCATGGGGACAACATTGTGGTTTTAAAATTACCTGCAAATGAGACTTATTTTGGATGATCCACATGACAAAGCAGCTGATCTGTTTAACTGCATTGATAAACATGTGTGTTTTATTTCCCTATTGTACATTCCCTTTGATATTTTTTGTAAGGCTCACGTACCTCTAAACTGTATATCCAAATATAATGTGATATTAAACTAAACAGCAATTTGTTGAATACACTTTAGCAACGTTCTGTATACCCATAAATTGTTCCTTTGTGCAGTCTTCTGCAGTCTGTGTTCTAACCAGCATAGTAGAATCCACAGTGAAATAAAAATACATATCATTTCAAATAAAAGTCCATAATTGAAATAACAATGTTGGAAAGTTACAATATCACATTCTTTGCCAACATATGCCCTTGAAAATGTACTTGCCATAGTATATATAATTGCAAACCATCTACACTTAAAGGATGTAAGTGCAGTACATTAGCTCGGTATTCTTAATGTAGTCTCATGGGAACACTTTGAGAAGTCCTACATCCTAAAGTGGGTTCTTTCAAAACAAAATGCATTTTATGTTGATTTATATATATATTTCTCCAAAGTGCATTCTGAATATTTGCCCAGATCCTTATTTCATGTTTTATTTGTACGTAGAGACGTTGAACAGAGTGCTGAAAAGACAAGTATCAGAAAATCTACTGTATGATTTCTTAGACCACCATGTTCTTTACTATCCTTTATATCACAGGATCCATCTAATTGGTTTTATATTGGACTTTCATGTTTTCATTCACTGCACATCCAGGAGGATGTAGGGTATTATTCAGCGAATAACCCTTTTTGTGCTTCCCCAGTCTCCTGCTGTCGAGCACTTTCTCCTCTGGCATTGATGACCTATGGCTTCTCCTAAATCAAAGGCTGTATGGTCCCACCATAAACCTGTACTGCATGCTTGTCTACTTTTCCCTTATCCCGCTGTGGAATCCAATCAGTTTGGTCCTACCTGCAGAATATATAATCTCCCATTTTTGGACCATTGCCATCAACTCGTCAAATTTTTCCACCTCTCCTGTGATGTTATCAGCTGTGATGTGCATAGCATCGGAAGTCACATGCACTTCTTAATTTGGCCTAACTAATTGTAGTGCCTCGATCCTTTGAGTCTTGATTTCTCATCATCACTGCTCAGTTTACTTATCTTTAAATGAGTTACAGACATAATACTTTTACTGGGAATAGGAAAACACAACAAATGTCACGTCCAAGCGTTTTCTAAGATACAATATTTTATTGCCACATTAATATTCTGTATAAAGAGTGGTTTGATATTTCCTATACAGTAGTAAGGGGCATATGTTAATTGAAAAAGAAAAGAAAGAGCTGTCATTTAATAACCAATGCTCTGGTCACACTCACATATTTTCAATTTTGTGGGTCCAAAAAAATATGAATTATGATTGAGCCAGAAATTGTTTGCTAAGGAATGAATTTTGCTTTCTACAGAGACATGAGAGAAATGAAAAACCTTTTAAGCAAACTCAGGGAAACCATGCCTCTGCCATTAAAAAACCAGGGTAAGTCTTTTTATATCCATTTTTGTTGTTGTTTTTGAAATCAAAATGTTTGGTGCAAAAAACAAAATGCTCCTTTTAGATGCAGTTACATCAAAACAACAAACATAATAGTTATTGATGTTCTCTAATGGAATAAAAGCATACAGACTGTCTTTACTACTGTGCTGAACTATTTTGTAGATGTCACTAAATAGCTTATTCAACTTGAAATAAAGTTAGAAATATTTATTTTCCTTTGAGCACCTCTTCTTTGAAAGGTCTGAGCGGCATGTACCGTAAATAATATAATAACAACCATTAAGAGAATGGTCATATCTGTTCTTGAAGTCATCCTTTTCATATTGTGATATTCCCACATATACAAGGTACATTGAAAACTATATCCTATTACTATATACAGAAGTATGTGTTATTAAAAAAAAAATACACAACAGTAATTGCTAGATAGGACAATTTGAGAAAGTAATCTAAATAATTTGTTTGAAGGACCAAATGTATTTATCAAAGAATAATCTGAGTATTATCAGCTTTCTCAAACTTGTCTAGGAAAATATGAAGGTAGCTTTTGCATATACAGTACATGGTATAAAAGCAAAGCAACGCAAGTGTGTGAAACCACAGCAGAAGTGGACCTAACCAAATCCATAGGTTATTATATCATAAATTTAGAATCATGCATAGTTATTACTGTTACTATTGCACTATTGTAACCATCTACTGTCCAGCCTTCCTGCCTCTCGCCTGTCTCCCCTACAATCTATGCTAAACGCTGCTCTAGAATCACTTTTCGCTCTCCTAAATCTGTCTCAGCGCCTCTCCTGCTGAAATCTCTCTCTTGGCTTCCAATTAAACTCTGTATCACTTAAAAAATTATCCTCCTCACTTTTAAGGCTATACACTCTTATGCCCCTCCTTACATCTCAGCCCTAATATTTCACTATACACATGCTTGACTCACGTTCTGCTCAAGGATGTCTTTTGCCTACCCCTTTTGTATCTAAAGACCTCTCCCATCTAAAACCTTTTTCACTCACTGCCCCACACCTCTGGAATATCCTTCCCCTCAATATCCGACTGGCACCCTCTCTCTCTCCACCTTTAGGACCTTTCTTAAAACACACCTCTTTAATGAAGCATATGGGTAGCTCTTCTGGCTGATACTATACATCTCATATGCACTGACCTGGGCCCCTTGCAGACGCACTTACCATAACACCTCCTACTGTCTCTGTAAGTTCTGCCTACTTACCACTTAGATTGTAAGCTGTTCTTAATGTTACTTTCGTGTATAAAGCGCTTATTCCCACTGCTGTGTTATGTCACGTGTACTGTATTACTGCTCTGAAGTGCTACAGTATGTACCTGGGTGGCGCTATATAGATAAAGATATATGTACATACATACATATATTTCATTTCCTGAGGAAAAAATGTGTCAGTGATGGCTCTGTGGGGGATTGGTATTCCAGCTGCTGTGACAGTGGAGCAAACGTCATTATAATATTAGTGAGGGTTCATCAATCCAAAATCTGGAAGGATTATGATCATTTGCCAATGACAAATGTGATTACTCAAGCATATTCTATAGCCACCAAAGTGGCCATTGTTGCCGTTTTCAGCACAAATTCCACATTGAAACCAATAGGGGGTTTCATCCGAAAATGTCCTGAACAGCCACTTCAGAGTATATAAAATGTATCCCTAAGCCTCTTATTATAAAAGTGGACGTATTTTGGATTTACATATATTTATCAATACCACATTAAAGCTGCAGTCCAAGCTGATGTTTTCTTCCCCCCATTAATATGTGCATCAATAGAGTCCACACAATAATAAGTAATTAGTTAAGATTCAGCTCAGGCGTTCACTAAATGACTGCAGAGGAGTATTCTGCAGTTAGTGTGACTTTGTAAATGGTTGCTATAGAAACAAAAAAAGGCTTGTTACATTATAATACTTTAAAAATGTAATTCAGAGTTGTTTAAAAAAAATTCTGCAAGTCTTTTCCTATAGTACAGAACTGATAAAAAAAATATGTAGGAAATTATTGCAAAGATTAAGAAAAATAAGGCGCAAACTTAAACTAGTGACAAGTGACAAAAATACAGCTGTTTAAAGTGCAATGTTCCAATGCTTAATATGCATTATATATCAGGTGCTGCCAAAAACACTTGCAATTTCCCAACTGCAATAACCAAGAAGTGAATAAAATGTGTGTTCACGGCGCAAACTGAATGATGTGAATAATAAAGTGAATAATAAAGTGATTGCATGGTAATAAATATTACCAGCCCTGCTGAGTGATGTTGTGCACTCCTCCGTTGAACCAGGGTCTCATAGGTTAAACCGCCATCACAGATACAAGTAGGAAGAAACACATACAGAAATGCTGGTGCAATAACTTTTTATCTCCAAGCAACTAACAACACAAAGGGGATAAGGTAAACTCACACTCTCCCCCAAGGTAGCGTGCAGGGAGTGACTTGGGGCGCACTCCAACCCTAACTCCGCTCTCGTCAACAGCTGGTACTTTCGTCCTGTCTGGTCATCCACACAGAGTGTCTCCCGTCTGCTTCTCTCACCAGCAGGCGCTTCCGGAGACCTCTGACGTCAGCGCTGGATTGTAGAGGGTTGGTATGGTGGACTCCAAGGTCCAAAAAGCCCAACTAGTTTCGCCAAATCTGTGGGATACTTCTGGGATTATAACTAGTTGGGCTTTTTTCCCTCTTTATTAATTTGATGGCTCTTCTCTGCACTGTTTAGTTCTATAATGTGTTTTTTATGGAGTGATACCTAAAACTGTACTCCATATTCAAAGTGTGGTCTTACTAATGCTTTATAGACGGGCATAATTATGTTTACTTCCCTTCCATCCATTACCAGTTTAATGCAAGATAGGATCTTATTTGCCTTTGCAGCTGCTGCATGACATTGGGCACTATTGCTAAACCTGCTGTCTCCTAAATCTGCCTAAGAGAAGGAGTGGCTCAGTGAGTAAAGACACGGACTCTGGCACTGAGTTTGAAGCAGGGGAGCCTCAGGCACTAAAAACAAAGATTGTAAGCTCCACGGGGCAGGGACTTTGTCTACAAAATGTATTTGTAAAGCGCTACGTAGAACTAGCAGCGCTATACAAGAACAAACTATTATTATTATAAATCCTTCTCCCTCAAGATTGACCTAATTTTGCAGTATTTAATTTGTAAATCACAGTTTATTCTTGTTTCCCAAATGCATAACCTTACATTTATCTGTATTAAACCTCATCGGCTATTTAGTACCTGCCCAAGTTTCTAGTCTCCAAGTCCTTCTGGTGAGAAATTACATCGTGCGCTGAGTTAACTACCTTACACAATTTTTTCTCATTAGCAAAGATGGAGACTTTGCTCTCTATGCCAACCTCAAGGTCATTAATAAACAAGTTAAAAAACAGGGGTCTCCATATGGATTCTTGAGGTACTCCACTCACAACTTTAGTCCAACCAGAAAAGGTTCAATTTATTCCCTGATGAAGAAACCGTAAGGTTTCTAAACGCGTTGGATAAGTGCTATTTATTCTATTGTATACCTTGCCCTATTACTGTGGGCTCACTCGGCTACCGGAGGGAAGATTGCGACGCGAGTTGCAGTGTCGCCTTCCAGTGACGTCATCAACCCGGAAGTGCCGGAACGGAGGGCTGTGAGGATACATCCAGCTATCGTGGAGATCCGTTTGATGCGGTGATACCTCCCGTGAGCACCACAAACCTTTTGGACTCTTTACCCATGTGAGTGGGGATTCAGGACTCCATATATACACCCGCTTGGAATCGGGAGATCGAGGAACTGCTTCTATCACCAATGACGACTTCTGATCTGGCGTTCTGTCTGGTGCACGGGTAACATAACCCCTGACATGCTTGTTTAAATTTTGTTTGATGTACGTACAATACTTACCTTATCTGATGGTTGTTTTAATGTAATTTTTAATGCACTATGAGCGTTGTGCGCTGTGTCTTTTGTGTATTTATCAATTTATTACAACCCTCTGTTGTCTGTCCTTCAACCAGTTTTCCATCCAGGTACAAACATTGTTACCAAATCCAATTTCCTTTACATTGTACACTAACCTCGTGTGGCACTGTATCAAAAGTGTTTGCAAAATCTAAGTAGGCCATACCAATTTACCCTGGTCTAAATTCGTACTTAAATCCTCAAAGAAACTAATAAGGTTAGTTTGGCACGACCTATCCTTCATAAATCCATGCTGACTATTACTAATAATTTTGATATCCATTAGGTATTCCTGAATATTATCCCGTACTAAACCTTCACGCTAATCTTGTGGTACTGAGCCTGTGGAAATGTCCTTGAATATTAAATGTAATGGTTTGGCTATTGCTGAACTTGGCTCCTTATGAACCCTTGGGTGTATGCCATCAGGGTCAGGTGCTTTATTTACAGTACGTAACTTTTATCAAGCTGCCTATGCACTTCTTCCTCAGTTAACCAATTGTTATTAATATAGAGGTTGTGGTTTCCTCCTGTGGCTATTTTTGCAATTGATTAGTTCCTGGTAATTGCAAAGGCAAATCATGTATTCAATACCTGTGCTTTTTCTTTATCTCCAATAATTTGCCTGCCCATCTCACACTGAAAGGGTCCTATATTTTATTTTCTAAACATTCTGTTATGAAGGTACTTAAATCACTTTTTAGGGTTGATTTTACTTTCTATTGCAATCCTTTTTCAGTTTAAATTTGATTGCCCTTGTACAACTTTTGTTACATCCCTTAAATGAGATTTGTTGCTGTATTTACTTAAAATGTATTTTTTAACTACATTCAAATACTGTAAATTACATTATTTTTTACCTGCCTTCAAAAGTTGGCTTTTAATAGAATTAGACTTCTAAATATTTTTGTGGTCATTTATCAACAGTTGTATTCCAGGTTACAAAATGCTACTATGCATATCATAGGACAGCTCCAATTGAAAGTATGAAACTGATAATTTTTCATTTGTTTCTCACTGGGTGAAAAATGGAAGCAAAGTTTGAGATATTACACCTTTTTGTATTTGCAATCTAAAAATAAAAACAATAAAAAGCAAAATATTTTTTTTTCATAAACCTGTTAATCGAATAGAGCAGACAGTTATTCATTTGTTTATTTTTCAGTCCGAACTAGAGGTCTGATGGTGCAGGACATACTGTAGACTCACGAAAAGAGTGAGCAAGCTAATACAGTACAACAATGTTGTTGATAATAATTGCATCGCGGAAGGGAGTTGCTTGGCTGCTATGAGTTGTTAAAGGCAAAATTCTTATTTTTTATTAAAAAAAATGTATTCTTCGACTCAAGGATGTCTGGGGTTACGGTAATGTGGTCCTTAACTTGTAGACCCATTCGTCATATTGCAATGCTACTGTATGTATCATGTATCATGAAATAGAGAATGTGCAAATGTCTGTGTTTTGTTAATCCCAGTCTCTCAAAATGCTGATGTTATTCATAGCTTGTGATATCTGATTTTGTTTTCTTTATTGTTTTCCCTATAATTGGAATACTACAGTATAGTTTTTGCCTTGCTAATAAGTTGTAAAGTCAGACAATGAAATACATGTGTTGGGTAATTTTCTTGACTTGCACTCTGGATAAAGTTAAAAGCTGTTAAGAGAGTATTCTGAAATCATGAACCTGATAGCACTTTGAGCACTTAAAGCAGGCCTGCACAACTCGTAAAGTGCGAAGGGCCGAACTGCTCCAAGGAAAAATAAATTGGGCCGCACGGGTAAAATCATCATCATCATCATCATCATCATCTCTCCTCCAGCACCCATCATCATCCTCATATCTCCCCCAGAACCCAACACTATCAACCATTGCGATACTCCCCATCTATCTCTCATACCCCCATCTCTCCCCCTCACCCACACACAATACACCCCTCCACATCAAACACACAATACCCCCCTCCACATCAAACACACAATACCCCCCTACACCCCACACACATCCCACCACCCCCTGCAGCTCACATCCCTCCCCCCTGCAGCTCACATCCCTCCCCCCTGCAGCTCACATCCCTCTGCCCCCTTGCACCTCACATCCCTCTGCCCCCTTGCACCTCACATCCCTCCCCCCTGCAGCTCACATCCCTCTGCCCCCTTGCACCTCACATCCCTCTCCCCCCTTGCACCTCACATCCCTCTCCCCCCTTGCACCTCACATCCCTCTCCCCCCTTGCACCTCACATCCCTCTCCCCACTTGCACCTCACATCCCTCTCCCCCCCTGAACCTCACATCCCTCTCCCCCCTTGCACCTCACATCCCTCTCCCCCCTTGCACCTCACATCCCTCTCCCCCTTGCACCTCACATCCCTCTCCCCCCTTGAACCTCACATCCCTCTCCCCCCCTGAACCTCACATCCCTCTCCCCCTTGCACCTCACATCCCTCTCCCCCCCCTTGCACCTCACATCACTCTCCCCCCCTTGCACCTCACATCACTCTCCCCCCCTTGCACCTCACATCACTCTCCCCCTTGGGTGGGTGACAGTGACTGGGTGACAGTGACTGGGTGGGACACAGTGACTGGGTGGGTGACTGGGTGGGTGACAGTGACTGGGTGGGTGGGTGACAGTGACTGGGTGGGTGACAGTGACTGGGTGGATAGGTGGGTGACAGTGACTGGGTGGGTGACAGTGACTGGGTAGGTGACAGTGACTGGGTGGGTGACAGTGACTGGGTGGGTGACAGTGACTATGACAGTGACTGGGTGGGTGGGTGACAGTGACTGGGTGGGTGACAGTGACTGGGTGGGTGACAGTGACGGGGTGGGACACAGTGACTGGGTGGGACACAGTGACTGGGTGGGACACAGTGACTGGGTGGGTGACTGGGTGGGTGGGTGACAGTGACACTGACAGTGACTGGGTGGGTGGGTGACAGTGACTGGGTGAGTGGGTGACAGTGACTGGGTGACAGGGTGACAGTGACTGGGTGGGTGACAGTGACTGGGTGGGTGGGTGACAGTGACCTTGACAGTGACTGGGTGGGTGGGTGACAGTGACTTGACAGTGACTGGGTGACAGTGACTGGGTGGGTGGGTGACAGTGGGTGGGTGGGTGACAGTGACTGGGTGGGTGACAGTGACTTGACAGTGACTGGGTGGGTGATAGTGACTGGGTGGGTGACAGTGACTGGGTGGGTGACAGTGACTGGGTGGATAGGTGGGTGACAGTGACTGGGTGGGTGACAGTGACTGGGTGGGTGACAGTGACTGGGTGGGTGACAGTGACTGGGTGGGTGACAGTGACTATGACAGTGACTGGGTGGGTGACAGTGACTGGGTGGGTGACAGTGACTGGGTGGGTGACAGTGACGGGGTGGGACACAGTGACTGGGTGGGAAGAGTGACAGGGTGGGACACAGTGACAGGGTGGGACAGTGACTGGGTGGGTGGGTGACAGTGACTGGGTGGGTGACAGTGACTGGGTGGGTGGGTGACAGTGACTTGACAGTGACTGGGTGACAGTGGGTGGGTGGGTGGGTGATAGTGGGTGGGTAGGTGACAGTGACTGGGTGGGTGACAGTGACTTGACAGTGACTTGGGTGACAGTGACTAACAGTGACAGTGACTTACCTTGACCCGGGTGGGTGCAGGTTGCCGCCGGACGCTTGCTCCTCCTGCCCCCGATATCCCTGCGGCAGCTGCCTGGGACGGGAGGTGGGCTTGGGGGAAGGGGGGGGAGGAGGGCACGGGAGGTGAGCTCGTGGGGGACGTGAGAAGCTGGCCGCGGAGGGAAGCGGTGAGAAGCAGGCCGCTGGAGGAGCTGAATTATTTAATTATTACTTCCCCCTCCGGCCCACGTTGGGAGCAGGGGGGGGGAGCGGGCCCGCAGAGGAGCTGCATCTTGCTTCCCCTTCCGCCCCGCGTTGGGAGCAGGGAAGGGGGAGGGGAGCGGGCCCGCAGAGGAGCTGCATGTTGCTTCCCCTTCCGCCCCGCGTTGGGAGCAGGGAAGGGGGAGGGGAGCGGGCACGCAGAGGAGCTGCATGTTGCTTCCCCTTCCGCCCCGAGTTGGGAGCAGGGAAGGGGGAGGGGAGCGGGCCCGCAGAGGAGCTGCGTGTTGCTTCCCCCTCCGGCCCACGTTGGGAGCAGGGAAGGGGGGGGGGACGGAGCTAGCCTAGCGCATGCGCGCCGGGACCGCAGGGAATTGGCGCCATTTTTTTTTCAAAGTTTTTTTTTTTTTCAAAGTTTTTTTTTTTTTCAAAAAAAATTTTTTTTCAAAGTTTTTTTTTTTTTTTTTAAATCTCATCGAGGGCCACACAGAGAGGCCAGGCGGGCCGCATGCGGCCCGCGGGCCGCGTGTTGTGCAGCCCTGACTTAAAGCCTCAATTATGATGCCATTAGCAATGCCAGTAACATAATAAATGTGTATAAGTTTATACAGTCATTGCCTGATATGTTGAGAGTTTATACCATTTTGGAACAGAAAATGAAAGCAGAATAAATATAAACTCAAAGTCCTCATTCACTTTTATTTTGTAGCCAAGGGATTTTCTTGATTAAGAAAGAGTGTGTGTGGGTTTAATCTAAATGAAAAAGGTAATAGGAAATATTCACATCATCTTTATTTTACAAATGTTGCCTATTGGTGTCTGCAGTAATTTATTAGAAAACATATTTAAAATATGTCAGTGTTATTGATGGGCCCTATAATGTTTAACATATTATATCTTTTTTCAATTGCAGATGATAGTAGCCTCTTAAACCTAACATCTTACCCTCTCGTCAGAAGAAGGCGAAGATTCTTTGGACTGTGTTGCCTCATCTCAAGCTAAAAACTCAACAACAACAAAAGCCATTCCTTCAGTGAATACAATATAATTTGACCTTTGCAATCATGAACTGTATAGAGGCTAGTTATGAATGATGTATTCAGTATTGCCTACTCTGCCTCATTACATTTCTTCTGTAGTTTCAAGATTAATGCTATCACTATACAAGGATGTCAATAGAGAGGAAAGAAGCACTCCCAATAATTTATTGATCTTGCCATGGGGGTAGGACAGTCCAAACGTAGATTTGGTGGATTATAGATACTTGATCATTGAGAAGACCCTCCAGTGATCTCATTGAAGAAATACAACAAAATGCGATTGGTGATTATAACAAAAAATCAATTTGTCATATAAGTCTCCTGCATTCATATAAAAAAAATATGACAAGTCATGATTAAATAAATATATTTTTTTCTACTCATAAGTAGAAAAATGCATAAAGGTAAAAATAAAAAACTACTGACAAGACTCAACTACATAAAAGAGAAAAGAGGCACGGATAAACATGTATCTGCAAAGGTGTTTCTTTCCTAACAACACTGTGATAGAAGCAAAATCCATATACTTGGGGAAAATAGGAAAATAAACTAATAACCAAGAGTAGGAAAAAAAAGGCAAAATACCAAAAATAAGTCCAATTTACTAAATAGGTGGGGTACACTTCAAAAACCAACTATTTGCATGAAAAATAACATCAAGCAAAAAAGCAGCAAGACAGTCAAGAAGGGGGGCAGTGTGTTAGGAATTGGTATCCTTTCTTCTGGCCCATTCCCATGTATGAGAAAAAACAGTACTTCCCTTGAGATGTGCCCCGCTTGAACAATTCAGAATCAGAGCAGTGGCAACCAGCCACTCTCATCCCACCCAGATACCACACTCCCATGTGATTAGTGATTATAACAAAAAAACAATGCTTTGGTCCCTACATGGACCTTTTTGAAGAAAAGGGTCCATGTAGCGGCCTAAACGTTGATTATTTTTTTTGTTATCACTAATATGATGTTATTTAGTATTTCTTCAAAAAGACAACATGCGTGCCATTTCTCTGAGACCAATTATCACTATACAACGAACAGACAGGGAAAAGAGGTACAATACACATTTTTAAAAACTTATTTTAAGGACATACAGGCCTTTATTCTATAAACTGCGATAGCACCGATGTGTTGGTATCACACGGAAAGATTAATTGACTTCAACTTAGAATTCCATGCGGTAGCACCGGATTGTCACGATTGCAATTTATAGAATAAGGGCCATAGCTTGTTTCATGTGATTATGTGTAAAAGTTCTGACAAATTACTTTAAGAACACTTTTAAAGTGCATACTGCATACAATACATATGCAAAAGACTCTGTAATCCTAGTATTGTGCTTTAGGAAAACAATTTTAGCAGCATCATGATGGAGGTTATAAAAATGCAGATAGCAACCTTAGCTTCCATAAAGTATCTTCTAAAGCGGTTCAATAAGCTGAGCCATTAATGACGGCTGATAACATTACTTTATTTTGCATCATTTTCTCTTCAATCATACTTAGTCTTCCACAATGCACCAGGATTATTCCAATATTTCAGCCAAGTTTATATCCTAACTGTTAACCAGAATATTAAAAATAAAAAAAAACACACAAAAAAAAAAAACATTTATGGCTTGTAAATATATTGTAATCATGAGGACCAACATCAGTATTTTCCTTTAAATCCAATGGTGTGATTTTCACATGTTTGAAAACGTGATTACATATGAAGATGGTGTATTAAATTCCCCCCTCCCTCACCCACCAGATATACCCTAATAAATCAATAAGAAAAAAAATATATCATATATTGCAACCATTGAAAGTTAAAGCATGGTGTCTGCACATTGACATGGTGTTAAATCTAATAGGGCATGCTGGAATTAGCTCAGATTGTAATATACTATACATTTTACATTGTTAATAAATTTTTTAAGTTAAATTGTGTGAATTCTTTTTTTTTTTTTTTTCAAGTTATTCAATTAATGAATATATTGCTATATATTTGATCCAGAAACAAATATGTGAGTAGTTTTGCTGGACTTCACTTGTCTGACGTTTCCCCCTGGTCATATTGGTAAAATCATAAGCCATGATTTAGAGGCATAGTATAGAAACGTAGAAACTCATGTTGGAGTTAAACACCCATTTAACATCACCTCTGTAATTCTTGTTCTACAGTATGTAAGCTTCTCATAGTTCAAAACAAGAACCAAATATTACTGGGAATATACCATATTTATTTGTTAATGTCATTAGGAGCTGACACCTAACTGAGCAAATACAGTAATACCACAGGGGCTTAGTTCCAGTCATCAGAATTTTAAAACTGTGGTTAGACAATTCAAATTACGGACATTTTAAGGGCATAGAATTAAATTCTGTTAATATTTCTCCAGAATTGAAAACTACTTCTTAACTTTATAATGATGTATGTAATCAAAGGTCATTTGTATGTTTAGATAAATATTTTAACCATCAAGAAGGAAGAAACTGCAATAAGTCACTCTGAATATTACTGAAGATACCCAACTGCTGTAGAGTAAGTGACACTGTGACACACCCATCCAACTTAGTGAAAATAATCAGCCTCATGAATGTCCTTTTTTTGCATAATGTATTTTTCTCCTCCTTAGAGATACAAGACAGTTGAGTTAGATCACCCCTTTTAGCAGGAGGTTATTATTCCAAAGGGAAAGTGACCACGAAAAATCAGCATTAAAAGCACCATAAAAATAATATCTGATTTTCATGGGTTGTCCAACTCCTAGTAGCAGACATGCCTCTACCTCAGTTAAAACTTTGAGATCAAGATGAGGCAAGGGCTTGTGATGGTGTTCATTGTAGCAGTGGCATTTCTTTGCACGATGCATATTTATGGTATGATACATGTGAGGCAGCATACTGTACAGTAATCACAAGTGAGGAGGATGTGGGAGCAAAGGGTTCTTTTTTGTAACTTACATTTTTATTGAATTGTAACAGCAAAAAATACATTATAGAATACTTTTTTTGTCTTGTATGAAAACAATATTTTAACAACTGAGAAAGTAGTAATGAGATCCTACTTAAGAGGACAAACAGACACTTATAACCCAACTTAAAGGGGGAGACAAGACACACTCACAAAAAAAAAAGAGGGAGGGAGCGGGGAGGTCTGGGTGGGGTGGGGTGGGGAGGGGGAAGGGAAGGTTGGGGGTGAGGTATGAAGAGTGAGGTGGTAGTGGATGCATCCCGAGGCCCGGCACCGAGTATTCTGAACACGTGTGGGCTGGGTCGCCTCTCTAATTGCTGTTATTATAATGCTGCTATATAGGGTCTTAGGGATATAGAATACGACGAGTAAGCCCCTCCCAAGGAGAACGCATCTACAGCTACCATAGCCAGATTGAGGTCCTCTTTAACCCCGGGATATCTGTCTGTGCCAGCCAGGGCATCCAGACTTTTAGGAAATTGTCACCAGTGTCGTTAACTAAACTCGTTAACTTTTCCATCTGGCAAATGAACCAAATTCGATTTCGAATCTTTGAGATGGTTGGGATATCAGATTGTTTCCATAATGCTGCGATCTCACACCGCGTTGCAATTGCAAAATGGGCAATTAGTTTGTTGTGTGCTTTGGTGAGGCCCATCAATGGCCTGTTCAGGAGGAACAGCCACAGGTCTGGGGGTATTGTGAGATCGAACAGTCTCTGAATCCAATGTCTAATCGCCTCCCAGAGTGGAGAGATCCGTGGGCAGGACCACAGCATATGTAACAGGTCGGCTGTTCCTCCGCACTGGCAAGGGCACAGGGGGGAGGATCCTGGCACAAACCTTGATAATTTCAGTGGGGTGAGGTACCATCGCATTAGGACTTTATATGCGTTCTCCTTAAGGGCCTCATGCAGTAAGCAGCGAAAAGGCACTTCTCGCCACTTTTCCGCCAAAAAAGCCTATCCGTATTCAGTAACGGGCGAGAAAGTGGCGAGATTCAAAAAAAACGCCAGTTTTGGTGGCGGTTTTTTTTTTCTCGCCGGTGGCGGGGCGAGAAGGCACTTTTCGCCAAAAAATCAAACTTTTTCAGCCACCCTGTATTCTAGTAGAGGCAAGTAGCTAAGCGGAGCTATTCGCCTCTCTATAATACCGTTTTGTTGGCGGATCAGCCACGCAAGAAAAAGATGGCAAGTTGCTGCTCAGAGGGAGTGGATGAGTGGCGGATCGGCACTTAGAAAAAATCAGGCCTTTTTCCTGGCTGGGATTGATGCCGGGGGTCTCCAGAGCTGATACCATTAATATCAGCACCGGAGCCCCCCGGCATGCATCCGAGGCAGGAAAAATGCATTTAAAGCCCACTTCATTACCTTAGCGGTTAACCGCTAAGGCAATGAGGGGGTTAAAGAGCCGTGCCAGGTTTATTGTGGGTAGCGGTTGTGGGTGAAGGGGGTATTTGGCCCTTGTTGTTTGTTTAGGGCTTGCGGGGGGGTTGCGGGTGCACTTAACCCCTTCACGACCGTAGCGGTTAATACCGCTACGGTCATGAAGGGGTTAAGGCCTCCCGCTACCCACCCGCAAGCCCTAAACAACCACCGTTGGGGCTAATACCCCCTTCATCCACCCCCACTACCCACAATAATAAAAAATACACACACCAGCCCCACACTAACTAAATAAATATATGACCCCAACAACACCTATACCCCCCTAACATACAGTATAGTAATGGGCACAATGACTATTATCCACAAATGGATAATAGTGCAGTTGTCCATTTAAAATACATACACAACAATAAAGACATTAAATACATATAGCACTCACCCATGTGTGGCTGCCACGATGAAGGCCATCCTCATCTTCATCCTGCCCATGCCCCATCCGCTTCTGCAAAACAGACACAAGAATTAAAACATCCAATGTAATGTCCCCTAACCCCTTAATGACCATAGCGGTTATTAACCGCTACAGTCATTAAGGGGTTAACCTACCATCACCCACATACCCTCCCCCACTGACCCCCCAACCCTGAGGCCTAACCACCCTCACCCACTACCCACAGGGGAGTCCTACCAAATACCCTTGGGGCCAATACCCCCTCCCCCAGCACATACAGTACAATAATGTGCCAAATAACTATTATCCACATAGGGATAATACATTATTTGGCCATTATTAAACACATTAAATACCGTAATAAAAAAAAGAAAATTCTACTAACCTCATCAATAAGAAGGCTCCGTCGCCAGCATCATCCTTGGGGTCCGTTGCCAAAATAATAAATAGCCAATACATCTCAATTACATTAACATACCAATGAACCCCTTAATCACCTTATCGGGTACTAACCTCAAAGGTAATTAAGGGGTGAAGCCATCCTGCAATGGCAACACCACTTATGCATAACATCCTCAATGAATTAAAAAACAATTTCCTACACAAATCTCATGTAATCATTCAATCTGAAGCCTCAAATGCCACTTAAAACATTGCTTTTACAGTGTATACATGTAGCATAACATGTAAACTACATGTACACGCTGCAAATCAATGTTAACAATACAGTAATCCAACTCAAATAGCCTGACATCACAAGAAGTATATTATGTAAGCAAATAAAGTCACCATCAATGAATAAACACACATGAATTACATCCCTAAACAATTAAAATACCATCCATACCAATTACACAATTAACTATAGCTATCGTAACAGAGAACAAGTTCAAAACATACAAAAAAGGACACCAACATTTACAATATACTAAAGCAAGACTCTCCATAACCTACAGTACAGCATAAAGCCCAAAACTTACATCTCTCTAATAATAAAATACATTTAACACACATCTATGCATAGCAGCATAGCCACAATCATTTACAATACAGAAAATCAAGCTTTAACAACACTATCATTTCTTACCCTGTATGTATATATCTCTCTAGACATACATACATACATACATACAGTGGCAAGAAATGATATGCATAAAGAAAAATGAACACATGAAAAAGCAAAAAAAAACATAGTTACATTAAATACATTTCTTTATTTAACTTACCATTACTTGCCCCCACCGACTCCCGTTGATCAGCTAACTCACGAACCAATCCACGAACAGGAACCCATAAAATAAAAAACCATAAAATAATAAACATTAAAATAATAAAACACGACAATCCAGGGGTCTTCTAGTTGTAATCCATCTTCATCTGTATTCTTCTACTTTCTTCCGGGGTCTTCTTGCCGTCCGGTGCCACGCCCTGGTCTTCTTTCTTCAGAGGAGGTCCTTCCTCCTCGGCGTCTGGCTTCAAAATGAGACGACATAGGCTTTTAAAGGCCTATGACGTCACATTTTCGTCATATGGTTCCCACGGCCCTGATTGGGCCGTGAAAACCATGTGTTTTGGCCGATGTAAAAAAAAATGATGACGTCACTTAAAGGCAATGACAGCACAGCCAATCAGAATGGCTTTGCTGCAATTGCCTTTAAGATGACGTCATGAAAAGACACATGGCCGGACTCACATGGTACGGCAGCCAATCAGAGCGTGGGAAGTCTATCCCTACTCTGATTGGTTCAAGTACCATGTGACAGAGGCTTTCAATGACGTCACATCCTTTCTCCCCCAAGCCTCTGTCACATAGTACTTGAACCAATCAGAGTAGGGATAGACTTCCCACGCTCTGATTGGCTGCCGTACCATGTGAGTCCGGCCATGTGTCCTTTCATGATGTCATCTTAAAGGCAATTGCAGCAAAGCCATTCTGATTGGCTGTGCTGTCATTGCCTTTAAGTGACGTCATCATTTTTTTTTACATCGGCCAAAACACATGGTTTTCACGGCCCAATCAGGGCCGTGGGAACCATATGACGAAAATGTGACGTCATAGGCCTTTAAAAGCCTATGACGTCTCATTTTGAAGCCAGACGCCGAGGAGGAAGGACCTCCTCTGAAGAAAGAAGACCAGGGCGTGGCACCGGACGGCAAGAAGACCCCGGAAGAAGGTAGAAGAATACAGATGAAGATGGATTACAACTAGAAGACCCCTGGATTGTCGTGTTTTATTATTTTAATGTTTATTATTTTATGGTTTTTTATTTTATGGGTTCCTGTTCGTGGATTGGTTCGTGAGTAAGCTGATCAACGGGAGTCGGTGGGGGCAAGTAATGGTAAGTTAAATAAAGAAATGTATTTAATGTAACTATGTTTTTTTTTGCTTTTTCATGTGTTCATTTTTTTTTATGCATATCATTTCTTGCCACTGTATGTATGTATGTAAGCATGTCTAGAGAGATATATACATACAGGGTAAGAAATGATAGTGTTGTTAAAGCTTGATTTTCTGTATTGTAAATGATTGTGGCTATGCTGCTATGCATAGATGTGTGTTAAATGTATTTTATTATTAGAGAGATGTAAGTTTTGGGCTTTATGCTGTACTGTAGGTTATGGAGAGTCTTGCTTTAGTATATTGTAAATGTTGGTGTCCTTTTTTGTATGTTTTGAACTTGTTCTCTGTTACGATAGCTATAGTTAATTGTGTAATTGGTATGGATGGTATTTTAATTGTTTAGGGATGTAATTCATGTGTGTTTATTCATTGATGGTGACTTTATTTGCTTACATAATATACTTCTTGTGATGTCAGGCTATCTGAGTTGGATTACTGTATTGTTAACATTGATTTGCAGCGTGTACATGTAGTTTACATGTTATGCTACATGTATACACTGTAAAAGCAATGTTTTAAGTGGCATTTGAGGCTTCAGATTGAATGATTACATGAGATTTGTGTAGGAAATTGGTTTTTAATTGATTGAGGATGTTATGCATAAGTGGTGTTGCCATTGCAGGATGGCTTCACCCCTTAATTACCTTTGAGGTTAGTACCCGATAAGGTGATTAAGGGGTTCATTGGTATGTTAATGTAATTGAGATGTATTGGCTATTTATTATTTTGGCAACGGACCCCAAGGATGATGCTGGCGACGGAGCCTTCTTATTGATGAGGTTAGTAGAATTTTCTTTTTTTTATTACGGTATTTAATGTGTTTAATAATGGCCAAATAATGTATTATCCCTATGTGGATAATAGTTATTTGGCACATTATTGTACTGTATGTGCTGGGGGAGGGGGTATTGGCCCCAAGGGTATTTGGTAGGACTCCCCTGTGGGTAGTGGGTGAGGGTGGTTAGGCCTCAGGGTTGGGGGGTCAGTGGGGGAGGGTATGTGGGTGATGGTGGGTTAACCCCTTAATGACTGTAGCGGTTAATAACCGCTATGGTGATTAAGGGGTTAGGGGACATTACATTGGATGTTTTAATTCTTGTGTCTGTTTTGCAGAAGCGGATGGGGCATGGGCAGGATGAAGATGAGGATGGCCTTCATCGTGGCAGCCGCACATGGGTGTGTGCTATATGTATTTAATGTCTTTATTGTTGTGTATGTATTTTAAATGGACAACTGCACTATTATCCATTTGTGGATAATAGTAATGTTGCCCATTACTGTATTGCATGTTGTGTATTGCTGCTATGTTTATTGGGGGCATTTGTCCCCAATAAACATGCTATTATGCGTTAACCCCTTCATTACCTTAGTGGCTATCCGCTATGGTAATGAAGCAGCATTAATGTATTTTAATAATATTGTGCGGGAGCAGGGGGCCCCCTGAGCTGAACCGCATTTATTTGTGGCTCAGAGACCCCCTGCTTCCCGAGTTACAGGCCCCGGTTTGGGGCATCGGTTACAGTGTGGACGCCATGTTTGTTGCGGGCACGTAGCCTATGGGACGCTATAAACATGGCGGCGACACTGCCCATCCGATCACACATACCGGGGCCTGCAACTCGGGAAGCAGGGGGTCCCTGGTCCACCAAGTGATGCGGTTCAGCTCGGGGGACCCCCTGCTCACTGTACAGTATTATTAAATAAATATTCATGCTGCTTCGCTACCGTAGCAGATACCCTGTAAGGTAAGGAACGAGTCTTTATTGATATGTGTGTTTTACTCATAGTGTAGATGTGCAGAGGGTCTCCGGAGCAGAAACGTTTTTGTTTTAGGTCCGGGGACCCCCTGCTCCCCGAGATACAGGCCCCTTTAGGGGTGCCGGTATCCCTCTGCTTTGTTTACATGCCGCGGTCACGTGATCGGGACCTTTAAATGCAGAGGGATACCGGCACCTCATAAAGGGGGCTGTATCTCGGGGAGCAGGGGTCCCCCGACCTGAAACCAATGCGGTTCAGCTCCGGAGACCCCCTGCACATGTACACTATGAATAAAAGTTGTTTTAAACATAATTTTTATTGTGCTGATGTTTGCGCCGAGAGAGCAGCGGATCTCTCTCTGCTGCAAACACAACTCGGCAGGAGACGGCTTCTCGGCAGTTTCTCGCCAGGCAGCCGTCCCGCCACCGGTTACACGCCATTTCATCAAATGGTGGTGGCTAATTCATTCGCCAGGGATTCACCCCTTACAGCATACAGACAGTTTAACTCGCCAGAAACATGGCTAATTCCTAAAATGGCGAATGCATTTTTTCGCTGCTTACTGCATGATACCATAAGAGTGGTGCATATGGAGCTCTTTGCAGTGGCCATGTATATAGCACTCCATTCTTCATACTCTAAGTTTTCTCCTAAATCTGTTTCCCATTGAGATCGGAATGAGGGTACCCGCTGTGCATGTTCACCAGGACTGATCACTTCTCCGTAGAGCTGAGATGTAAGTCCCTTTGTGTCGGTCTCAGCCAGACAGAGCTTTTCGAAAGATGTTAATAGAGGGTATGGGGCAAATTTGTTATAAAATGCCCTGATCTGGAGGTATCTAAAGAATTCTGAGTGGGGCATCTCTTTTTCTAGCCTGATATGGTCAAATGTTTTGATTTTTCTGTCATGTCCCTCCAGATCTCTAATCCGATTGTAACCCTTCTGCCTAAGGATTGAGATATTACCGACCGATAGACCCGGAGCGAATTCAAGATTATTCCATATGGGTGTCACCATGGAATGTTTTGTCGTGAGGGAATGCCTGATTTTCGTAGCCTCCCATATTGACAATGAGATGGCCATTGAGGAGAGCGGCATGGTGGTGAATTTTCACGCCGTTTTAGGTAACCAAATTAAGCTGTTTAGATCCAGAGGTGCGCATGCAGCATTTTCTATTTCCACCCATCTCTTCAACTTCGGGTTAGATTGCCATTGTACAATTTGGCTTAATTGTGCCGCCTTGTAATATGATACCAGGCAGGGTACTGCTAGGCCGCCAGCCAGCACAGGTCTTTTCATATTTAGTTTATTTACCCTCGGTTTTTTACATCCCCAGAAAAATTTGGAAATTTCAGATTGAAGTGAGTGCAAATCCCTCAATCTGAGTGGCACTGAAAGAGTTTGGAAGAGGTATAATATACGGGGGAGTAAGTTCATTTTGACACTATGGATACGTCCAATCCAGGATATCCTTTTGGATGTCCACTTCTGTAAATCAGATTTTAAGGTCCGAATCAGGTTGGGGTAATTTGCATTGTACACATCCTTTAGTTTTGGTGATGTGGACACCCAAGTATTTTATGTGGTTTTGTTGCCAGTTAAATTTGAAATTCAATTTTAATAATTTCTCTGGGTGTCTAGGGAGGTTGATGTTGAGGGCTTCCGACTTGGATTGATTAATTTTGAAGCCGGAGATCTTAGAAAATTGATCTAGTAGGTCGAATAGGTTTGGTAGGGAAGAAAGGGGTTTTGTGATAATCAGACGGATGTAATCTGCATACAGGGCCGCTTTATGGGTCTGGGAGTATGCGTTTAACCCTGAGATGTTTTGGTTTCCTCTGATTTGTGCCGCCAGTGGTTCAATACATAGGGCAAATAAAAGAGGAGATAATGGGCAGCCCTGTCTCGTGCCACTCTTTATTTGAAATGGCAGAGAGGGGTAGCCTTGGTGTACAACCCTGGCGGTAGGGTTAGAATATAGCGACAGAATCGCTTCGCTCACCCAATCTCCAAAGCCAAATGTCGCAAGCGTCTCTTTCAAATATGGCCAGTCTATCCTATCGAAAGCTTTTCCGCGTCCAGACTTAACAACATACTTTGAGTTGTCTTACTATTTGCCAAATCCAACAGATCAATAAATCGTCGTGTATTATCCGTTGCTTGCCGGCCCTTGATAAATCCGACTTGATCTGGGTGTATAAGTCTGGGTAGGATGAGACTAAGTCTATTGGCCAACAATTTAGCGTATAATTTAACATCAGTATTAATTAATGATATAGGCCGGTAGCATTTGCAGTCTAGTGGGTCTTCCCAGTTTTATGTATTAGTGATATCGATGCTTTTAACATCTCCTTGGGGATGGGGGCTCCCGCTAAAATTGCGTTAAACATGTGGAGCAACCTTGGGGCGAGTGGCTTTATAAATTTCTTATAGTAAAGCCCTGAAAATCCATCCGGCCCAGGGGCCTTTGATGGTTTCAGCTCTTTAATGGCCTGTGACAGTTCTTCAATAGTGAAGTCAGCATTCAGAGCTTCTCTGTCTGTGTCTGTCAATCTCCCTAGATTTGAGCTGGTTAAGAAATCTCTTAGGGCACCGCTCGTTGTAGTGTTATGTGCCACTTTTTCACCATTATACAGTGTTTCATAAAAGGAGCCAAATTCGTCTACTATTTTCTGAGTTTTTCTATTTTCTACTATTTTCACGACGTGAATTTACTTTTTGATAAAGGGACGTTATGTCCTGAAACGCGTCAAAGTCACCATGTACTTCACCTTGACCACTGAATAAAATCCTTTTACTTCAACTGGCTGCAGCCCCCATTGTTTGTTGAGCAGTGCACCGTCATTGGACCTCCGGGACCTCCCTCCTTCTTCACTACACCCAGCGTGATGCACGCATCCAGCTGACACAGAGCTGTGCTGCGAAGGGAGACTGACACTGGCATGTAAGGTATGTACCTATGTTTTCTGCTGGGGAATTGCCTAATACCTCTATGGTATATATAGAGCTTTGAGCAACCCTTCAGCATTATTGGTACTATTATACCTTGTCCAGATTGTCTGATAGAGTCTCCCCAGCACTTATATATGCTCTACAGCACATGGATTACAAACAATAAGGCTGCTATCAATCCCCATGCCTGGGACAGCTGAGACCTGATTGGGGGCTTATACCCCTCACCCAATTATCATTAGCTTGGATGTTATACTTAGCTTGCCTATCCTTTAGCATGCGGGACAGCATTGTATCCGGCCTGTTCGCTTTCTCATAAAATCTCCTCTTTGACCAACTCAGTGAATTGTCCGCCCTGGAGGCTAGGAGCATGTTAAGTTCAATTTTGGCGTCTTTTACCTCCAGTAAAGTTTTAGGGTCTAAAGTTTTTTTATGTTTTGAGGAGAGAGTCTGTAATTTGGTTTGGAGAGTGATAATTTTGGACTCTCTCTCATTTTCGTCTGGCTGTGATATTTATTAACTTGCCCCGTAGTGTTGCTTTATGAGCTTCCCATAGAAGTAACTGTGAGTCAACAGAGCCTGTATTTATATTAAAGAATTGGTCTATTTCGTTACCAATAATATCACAGATCTCGGGGATTTTTAAGATTGATTCATTAAGTTTCCAATACGTCCCAGGTCTATCAGTTCGGATATTATTGCACCTTGGCTCCATTGGTGCATTGTCAGACCATGAAATATCATGGATCCCAGCAACGGGTAACCATAGGAACCAGTTGACAGGATACAAAAAAGTAATCAATTCTGCTGTATGTGCCATGAGGGTGAGAGAAGAATGTGTAATCCCTGTCAGCCGGATGTATTTCTCGCCAGATATCCGTTAACTGGGTGATCTTGAGGCCCCGGCGTATAGATACACCCGCTCCTTTGTTATATTGTCCTGCAACCCCTGACCTATCTAGGTGCGGTTGCATGACCATGTTAAAGTCACCTGCTAGCACGATGCACCCTTGGGCCACTGAGCTCAGGGTTCTGAAAAACTTATCGAAAAAGATCGTGCTTTTTTCGCAGGGTGCATATATGCAAGCCAGTGTAACTTTCTGTCCCCTAATTGCCCCATCTACTATAATGTATCTGCCATCACTGTCGCGCTTAGTTAACTGCACTTCAAATGGAATGCTATTTCGAATTAATATAGCTACCCCAAGTTTTTTAACCGCTGCTGCAGCTGAGAAAACCTGAGTAAAATCTTTGTCAAGATATTTGGGGGCGCTAGATCTACTAAAATGTGTCTCCTGTAAGAAAAGGACCTCAGCGTGTTTCCTTTTGTAGTCTGAAAAAGCCAGCTTCCGTTTGGTTGGGTTGTTAAAGCCCTGCACGTTGTGAGAAATAAGTATCAACGCCATTTATTAATGTGTGTGTAAGACAGCGTCTGGATATCTTTGGACTCACCCAAGTCTCCGTCCTTCGAACATGTCCGGTCCACAGCCCCGAAACGCACCCGTTCCACCTGTTTTGTGTTTTGCCGGTGTGTTCCTCTGGGAGGGGGAGGAAGGGAGAGGCGGGAGAGAGGAAGGGGAGGGCGGGTGGGTGGGAAGGGGGGGAGAGGGAGGGGAGGGAGGGTGGGGAAGGTGGGGACAGGGAGGGAGGGTGGGGAGGCGGGGGGGAGGGGACCACACGCAGGTAAAAACAGGGGAAAGAACAAAAAATAGAGTGTATACATAACATCAACACTAAAGTGACATCAAATAATAAAAAGACAAGAGTCCACCTCGGGAGCCCCCGAGGGTGTCTCTTGCACCCATAGGGTAGGTTTCTTGGCCCAGTCTTACAAAGGGATCTCCCCTTCTTGCTGGGACCCGACACCCCTGGGACTTGTTTGCGATCCCTCTGTCTCCGGGACCGTATCTGGAAACGCATGCACGCCGACATGGGAAACCCCGACGGTGCATTTTTATTAATCAGCTAGTATATTCAACTCCGTATAACTTCTCAACGTTGGAAACTGAAACAGAAACTGCATATCATAAGCATAATAGAAAACTTAACCTTGTGTCTACCTTCTTCCGTCCTCCCTAGACCACTCCTTTAACTTGGAGCTCAACCACTGACCCCTAACTAATTAACCCCGTTAAGAAAGCTAACTCCTAGTCCTCTGGTCTGTTACGTTCATGGCCATAGCATTCTTCTTCTGCTGGGTAACACTATTATGCATTAGGGTATTTACATAGATGGTCCGAATTACCCCCCCCCCCCTCCCTGTGATTCGGAACCATTCAGACCAAACAACTGTCCCTTGTCAGTCTGTATTACCTAACCTATCTATCCCACCTTAGATAGTGATCTGCAAATCTCCCAGCAGCCTTATGTAGAGACCCCTCTGCATGTACTCTTTAGACGCATCAGAAATGGTATGACTCCCAGTTTATGTACTTCTTATTTATCTATAGACCTCCAGCATCTACGTTGTTCGGCAGCATACTGCTGCGGCACAGTTTATTCGAGCATTTGCCCGTTCTGTGCCGCAGCAGTAGCCTGGCGCGCGCCCGAGTGTGACGGGCGCGCGCCGAAGCAGCGGAAGAGCGCCCTCCGATCGGGGCGCTCTCCCTACCGCTGCCGGGTCCGCCGGGTCCCCCGGAACCCCCTGCCGCTGTCCCGCGATCGCGGGACACCAGGGCTCCCTCGGGGAGCCCCTGGACGTGCGTGCAGGGGGCGCACGCTCCCGAAGACGCGTGACCGCGCGTCTATGACGCGCGGCACGCCGAGGGGCGGCCACTAGCAAGCCGGGAAATCTCCCGGCTTGCGGATCTGGCCGCAGTGCAATTAAATGTGTCGCCAGTGTAGCTGACCCCGTGCTATATATCCTGGTATCTCAAGCTGGGAGGATAGCATTTAGTTTAATGTTTGATAGATATTGATACGGGTTGTTCTCTCTAGTGAATGGCCGTGGAGCTCACCTCTCTATTTATGCTGTTTACAATGATCCTTGTGGTGGGGGTAGTGTCTATGTGTGGGAATTATAAGCGAAATACCTGTAGGAGATACATATATCTGTTAGTCTGCTAATCTATCTAGTTTAGGGAGATACATGTCATCAGGGGTTATATGTCATCAGAGACCACTCTGGAAACTGTGGGGTTCTTATGTGAGCGCCTTTTTTATTTTTTTTAAAGCCCCCCCCCCTCCTCCTTCCTCCCTCCCTCCTTTCCCTCAGATCTTTTTTATTGTTAGTGTGATTATGCGAGTCCACAGTTCTGGGGGGTAACCATTCCCGGCCCCCTGCAGTGTGGTCTGGGTCTCGTCGCTGTTGCGCTCCCTCTAGGCTCGTTGCTCTCTGTGTACTCGGGGGGGAACTCCGTAGCAGCGCTCCTCTGTGGCCATCTTGGAGAGGAGCTGCGTTGTCTACAAGCGCCTCCACTTCCAGATTCTACTGCGCAGGCGTCCGGTATCAACTCTTGCGATAGGACGACGCAGGTCGATGACGTCATTGGATAAGCCCACGAAGATCAGTGATGATCCCGCGCTTCTCGAGGATGGAGCAAGGCAAGATGGCCGCTGTTCCGAAATCGTGAGTAGGTCCTTCTGCTTTGCAGGGTTCTGAGTCCCATTTCTAGGGATTGATGAGGGCTGTGAGAGGGGTCCAGTGTAGTCACAAGGTCGTTAGGGGCTTTGTTGGGGTAGGGCGAAACTGTAGATTCCCATGGTTGTGGATAAACGGGGGCATCTTGTGCAGGGCTCAGTGTCTCAGCTGCGGGTCACTATCTCGATTCATGGGGACGCGGGAGCACCAGCTTTAGCCGCCGCGTGGTGAGGGAGACTCTGTGCGGATCCCAGGACCCTCCGCAGGAATCCCTCAGCGTCCTCCACAGTTTTGAGGGTATGTGCCACCCCATTTTTAAAGACCATTAGGGCACAAGGGAATAGCCAGCGATACCTTATCTCTTGGTCACGCAGTTCTGGTAACGGGGGCTAATGCTCTCCGTTTTGCGAGCGTGGCAGGTGACAGATCCTGGTAAACTTGGAATTTTATTTGTTCAAACTCCACCACCTTCAGCTCCCTTGCTACCCGGCATGTTTCTTCTTTGGTGCGGTAGCAGTGGAATCTGAGCACCACGTCTCTAGGGGGGTCTCCTTGCTGAGGTTTTCCCCGCAACGCCGGTGGCATCTGTCCAGAACCAGGTCCCTGTCTGCCATGCCTGGAAATAAATGTTCCAGCCACCTCGAGGTGAATTCCTCTGGGTCTGTTATAGATTCTGGCACCCCTCTCAGCCATATGTTACAGCGCCAGTCGCGGTTCTCAGCATCCTCACTTTTATCTTCCAGAGAGGTAATCTGTGCCTTTAAGGTGGCCATTTGAGATTGCGTTTGTGCTGTGGATGTAGCTGTTTCATCTGCCCAGGATTCCAAGGTGGCCGTGCGCTCCCCTAGTGCATCCACATCTTTCCTAAGCGCCCATAATTCAGACTTAAAGAATTTTTTCATATTGCTGCAAAACTCCTTCATGTCCTTTCGGCGCATCACAGCCATATCATCTGGTTCTTCAGGTGCGGAGTCTATTTCTGGGTCTGCTGCCGCTGGTTGGGCTGAAGACTCAGGTATGTCGGCCCTGGCAGCCTCTTTGCTCTTAAAATAAGTAGACACCGGCTGTGTTTTTTTCCGTAGAGTCTTGGTTGAAGCCATCTGTGTATATTTAGATACGCTCTGCAGGTTTTGAATTATGCAATTACCGTGTTTTTGCTGGAGTTAAATTGTTTATGTGCCGGGGGGGTGGAGCTCACACTCTAAGCTGCCATTCACGTTCCCGTCGTACATGCGCCTCCGGAGCAAAGGGTTCTAACATGGTGGAGACATGCTGTACATGCAATACAAAACTTTTCTCTGACTCAACTCTGACCTTCTAAGTCTGGGGTGCTCAGGACATTGATTGCAGTGGACCGGTAACTCACTTCATATAAACCTGAGCCTGCAGTGGGTGTGGTTAGTTGGTTGCTTACCTAACACACCAGATTGGTGTGTGTCCCTCTTTTAAAGGCCTGTAACGAATCCTGAGCCCGTGTGATTGGATTACTGTTTGATTTCAATTGATGTTTGTATTAAGTGTGGAGTTAGAACCAGAAGGAGTGCTATTTGTATTAAGTGTTGAGTTAGAAGAAGGAAGGTATGAAACAAGGTATAGTATATTGAAATAAAGTAAATTGTTAGCACTTATGACTCCATAGTTGCAACAATGAGCAGGATTGAGAATGCACATCTTGCCACATGTACAGTTGTGTGAAAAAGAAAGTACACCCTCTTTGAATTCTATGGTTTTACATATCAGGATATAATAACAATCATCTGTTCCTTAGCAGGTTTTAAATTAGGTAAATACAATCTCAGGTGAACAACACATAAAAATAAAGCCAAAATGGAGAAGCTATGTGTGAAAAACTAAGTACACCCTTACTGCTTCCATACAGTAGGAATTAAGATGCTAAGTAACAGACAGGTGCTGCTAATCAAATGATCATCAGCAAGTGTGACCACCTCTATAAAAGCCGAAGTTTTAGCAGTTTGCTGGTCTGGAGCATTCAGGTGTGTGTTAACACAATGCCAAGGAGGAAAGACATCAGCAATGATCTTAGAGAAGCAATTGTTGCTGCCCATCAATCTGGGAAGGGTTATAAGGCCATTTCCAAACAATTTAAAGTCCATCATTCTACAATGAAAGATTATTCAAAAGTGGAAAACATTCAAGACAGTTGCCAACCTTCCCAGGAGTGGACGTTCCAGCAAATTCATCCCGAGGTCAGACCGTGCAATGCTCAGAGAAATTGCAAAAAAAACAAAACAAGAGTTTAGGAATCAGATTCCTGATTCCTCCACAGTATTGCGTGAAGCCATTGAATCTGGGACTTCCACACCTAAGTCAAGTTCGTGTTTTCCTGATTCTCCTTTAGTGTTTGAAGTACCCAATCCTAACTCCAAGATTTTTGTTTCTAAGTCAGTTTTTCCACTCACCCAGCCTCCTGCGGTACTGGAAAAGATCTGTATTGATCCAAGCTCTCTCACTTTTCAAGCAGCTTCAATACCCACAGTGCCTGATGTGTTCCCTCTGGACTCCTTGTTGTCATCGTCAAAGACTGAAATACCCCGATTGAACTTCCTTGTCTTGCCTGAGGTGCCCGTCCCTGCTTCTTGTGCTCCCACTGTGGGCACGGGCATTCTTCTCTCTGCTTGTTCTTTGGTATCTACTGCATCCTCTGTGGATGTCCAGACTTCGGACCTGATGCTCTCTAAACCTCATCTGCCCATGGATGGTGGTCTCCTATCATTTGCCAGTACCATAGCAGAGAACTACATAAACACTACTACGTCACACTCGACTTGTTTGGGATAACAGACCTGGACTGTATCTAAAGAACTGAAGCTGTATCTTTCAGTGAACCCTCCCACCCTCTACCCTCGCTATCCACTGTCCAGACTTCCTTTGGAGTAATAGCTTCACACAAATTTCTATGTGCTCGTTTGAGCAATATCATTACTCCTCCAGGATGTTCCTCTACTACAATCGACCAACAATCACTCTGTCTTGTCTTGTACTCTGGAACTAGTGCTGAGTACCGGGCACCTGACTTGTGCCCCTCGGACAACCCTGTTCTGGACCCTCCAGTTCTTGCACAGCTCTGGATTTCCAAATCGTTTTGTGATGCTTTCTGCGTGTCAAGAATTGCAGTACCTTTGTTTTCTTGTCCTAAGATTGTACTCGCCAATGGACTGCTGGATCATGGGCCTAATTCCTGCCTAAGTCACTTCAGAAACAATTCTATGTCACCCAGATCTCTGATGGATCCTTCTCGTCCGGAGACCTCGCCTCAAGGGGGGTACAGTAAGGAATCCGTTGTCCTGGGTTTGGCTGGAGCTCACTCCTGCAGAGTTGGTGAGCTATCAGACAGACCTCCCCTTGGATCTGCAAGCACTTTCACCTGTGCTTGCAATCACTGCAGCTCTGTCTCTCTGCTCTGGCATTGGAGGAATTCCCACACACCCCTGTCTTTGGATTGGCTATCTGCCCTTCTTATACTGGGCTTTCCCTTTACCTCATTGCTGAGCATAACCCAAGATTCACTTGGATGTAACTGTGTTTGCCACAAGCTACTTTGCCTTAGCCATGCCTTGTTCCTGAGACCTGCTGCATTCACCCCAGGCAGAGGTCTGCTATTTGGTTCCTGTACTGAAGCACTGGATACCCAGTGCTAGTCTTGCCTTGTTCCTGAGACCTGCTGCATTCACCCCAGGCAGAGGTCTGCTACCTGGTTCCTGTGCTGAAACTGGTTCCTGTGCTGTGCTGAAACTCTGGATTCCCCGTGCCCTGTTCCTGTGACCTGCTGCATTCATCCCAGGAAGAGGTCTGCCTCCTGGTTCCTGTACTGAAGCGCTGGATCCCCAGTGCTAGCTTTGCCTTGTTCCTGAAACCTGCTGCATTCGCCCCTTGCAGAGACCTTAATCATGGACCACTCCCACTCCTCGCGCAGAGGCCATTCCCATGCTTCAGCTGCAACACTGAAGCGCTTCGCACCAGACTACCTGTTGCCGAACCCCAGCCTGGTTATCGATTACTCTGACGTCTGAGACTCCGACCCCGGCTCGTCCAAGGACTAACCTGCCTTCTCCAACCCCGAACTGGCAAAGATTGACTACAGACTGCGCAACTCAGAACCAGCTTCGTGGTCTAAGGTCGATGTATTCACATCCCCACCTCAGCCCCGCGGTCCGGTCCCGGTTTGTGGCGAGTTCGTTTTCACACAACTATATTTTTTTTTTTTTTTTTAAGGGAGGACCAATATGAACTAATTGTAAAAACCACCAATACAGTGGAACTATAATGGAGGAGTGTATTTAAGCTGGGGAGAAGCGCAGCTCTTCAGGGGATAACCTAATCCCAATACACATGTAATAAACAGAAAATGAAGAGCGCACACTCCTAGTGCGTGAATAGAGTAAATAATAACAATTTATTAAAATAAGGACAACCTACTGTATGTTATCCGCTAGCAATATAAAATAGTACAATTTCATAAAGAGATAAAAAGTTGAACACCAGATTTAGCTGTATTCTCTAATGAGAGGGGTGAAATGAAGCCTTGGGGGCTATATTGTCTCTGAGGTGCCTGAGGTACCAGGTATGTAGCCATGGCTGGAAATGGCTATCCTTCTGCCCCTCCCTGTCATATAAGTCCTGATAGCTGCAGGCTGTCATGTCAAACCCAAGGGTTTTCCCCACCCTCACGCAGTTTCTCTGAGTGACAAGGGTGGAGGTGAACTGGGTCTGTGTGCAGCCAATCAGGGTACATACCTTGTGTCCTCCCCCCTCTATACTAGGAGAGAATGCATTCTAAATTACAGTGAGTCTGAGTCCCTCCCGGCTGGGAGTGAGACGTGTTCTCAGCCCCTTAGGGGGTTGAGGTGAATAGATCTACCAGATTGCAAAGGCCTCAATTTAGAGAAGGCCAGGCACCATCCAGAGGCCTGGGATCCTATGTTGATAAATGTATTTACTGTGATAACACCTGCAGTGGGTGCAATAAAGGATCCTGTTTTATATATCCCTGCCTAAATTACAGTCTATTGGGTAGGGATATGAAGTATGACTTTCACAGTGGGGACTATCTCCAGCACACCTGGAGCCCACAGTGAATGGAGGCATTGCACCAGACATGAGAAGAACCAAGCCTAACATCCATAAGCCTGTCGCCTGTCCTGTTTCCCCATAGCAATGCGGACCCACAGAATCTCCTGGAACCTCATAGGTATGAAGCACCATGACACCGGTAGCAAGGTCAGATCTCCCAGAGGGAGGGGGGAAGCAGTGCCACAGGTAAATGTTCTAAATCATGAATTAGGAATTAGTAGCTGATGTTAAGACTGCATATGAGTGATAATTAACCAACAGAGTACTGTAGTTGTTCTGTGTGGTGGAATGGGGTGTGAGGGGTAAATTACCAATCCGGTGGCTGATAAATGGATGCAGGTGCTCCACAGAGTTATGATGTAAATGACCCTTCTGCTCCTAGAGGGTAATCCCAATTGCGGTGATTCGGGATCAATGGCAATTGCTCGCCCATCAGCTGGGACCACCTTATGTAAATAGAAGCAGGTCTCACAGCCGAGGTGAGTTGTCAAACCATCAGCTTCTCCAAGGGAACGACTCCATGGAAGGTCACCTCAGACCAGCCCACTATTTGATACAACCTGATTGTCCATTTACTATCAACCAATCAGAATTAAATGTAAAACGATATCATCTGTGCAAGTGATACTATCTATATAAATTAATAATATACAACAGTGTCAAATAATACATGAACACAACATTCAGTGAACCAATACATAATTACTGTGATTCAATATAACACAAAAAATAAATACCGCTAAGAATCATTTATCAAATGGGTGAATATATAATAGACTAATATGTACTATATTTTTTTTGTAACTTCAAATTTGTATTGAGTGTTTTTTTGTTTTTTTTCCAATACAGACAAATCATTGCATATACAGTACTGTCATACATTGAATTTATTACTGCTTCTCCTTTAATATGTCTTTCATACGTAACATATCTTTGCATTGAGCTAATTCTAATTTATAACCTCAATAAGATAATCTTAAAAACAGCTAAGAAAACAAAAGCAAAAATGGGAATAGGGGGGTGGGGAGGGGGGGCCCAGAGGGGGTGGGACCTCTCAGTTTCTGCCAGACCACGATGCCCTCGGGGAGCCTTGTTCGTCTCTTGTGTGTAGGACCAATGCCCTTGCAACTTATCTGGGCTTTTTCTGACTCTCGGTGGCCTGCTTCGTCCTATCTGTATGCGACCAGCAGCTTTCTCCTCCCCACTCCTCAAACGAGAACGCATTTATCCCTATCATTGCCAAATTGTGGCTCTCTCCACTCCTGGAATGTTTCTCTGGGCCAACCACGGCATCCAGACTTTTAGAAATTTGTCGCCAGTGTCGTTAACCAGACTCGTTAACTTTTCCATCTGGCAAATATACCACATTCTATTCCTAATTTGGGGGATGTTTGGGATCTCCGCTTGTTTCCACCTTGCTGTGATCTCGCACCTCGTAGCTGTTGCTAAATGCACGATTCGTTTGTTACTTGTTTTGGAAAGGCCCGGCCATGGTCTGTTCAGGAGGAACAGCCACGGGTCCGGAGGGATAGTGAAGTCTAAAATCCTCTGTAGCCAATGTCTAATATGTCTCCATAGTGGGATTATACGAGGGCAAGACCACAGCATATGCAACAGGTCCGCCAATGCTCCACACTGTCTCAGGCACAGCTGGAAGCATCCCAGCACAAACCTAGCTAATTTCTGTGGCGGGAGATACCACCTCATTAGGACTTTATATAAGCGTTCTCTTTTAATGTAGTGCAGATCAAGCTCTATGCCGCCACAGTCACAATGGCTAACCAGTCCTCCTTGCTCACCTCTTCTCCCACGTCTGATTCCCATTTGGACATATAGGATAATTTATACTGCCCTGCAGGGCCTGAACCAACCACTTCTTTATACATCTGCTATGTAAAACCCTTTGTGTTTGTCTCTCTCAGACAGAGCTTTTCAAACATGGTCAATGGTGGGAAGGGGGAGTGTTTGTTATAAAATGCTCTGATCTGAAGGTATCTGAAAAATTCCGTGTGGGTATCTCTTTGTCCGATCTAATTTGTTCAAATGTTTTAATCTTTTTGTTACCTTCCAGATCTCTAAATCAATGCCACATCGTTTCCATGTTGAAAACCCACCTTTAGACACACCCGGAGCAAACTCTGGATTACCCCACAGAGGGGTAATTAGTGAATGTTTGTTGGGCAAGTTATACCTAAATTTTGCGGCCTCCCACACCGATATAGAGCTGGTCATCGAGGTTAGCAGCATGTTAGCCGACTTGAGGGCGGTTTTGGGAAGCCACATTAGGTTGTTTAAATCCAATGGGGAGCAAACCTCTCTCTCCAGATCCACCCACCTTTTCAATCCAGGGGGGGATCTGCCACTGCGTAATTTGACACAATTGTGCTGCTCTATAATATGACAACAGACAAGGTACCGCCAGCCCCCCTGTCAGGGGAGTGCGCTTCATAATTACTCTATTTACTCTCGGTTTCTTATCCCCCCATATAAACTTAGAGATCTCCGACTGAAGTGACAATATACCCTTCAGTCTAAGTGGCACTGGCAATGTCTGGAATAGGTACAGGATACGTGGGAGGAGATTCATCTTGATACTATGTATCCTACCTATCCATGAAATCTTAAAGGACTTCCATTTTCTAATGTCTGCAATCAATGACCGAATGAGTGAGGGATAATTTGCTCCATACATACTTTTGGAGTCCTTTGTAATGTGTACCCCCAGATATTTAATCGCTGAGCGCTGCCAATTAAAATTGATTTCTAACAGTTTTACCGTTTCCTTTGGTAGGGTCACATTTAGCGCCTCCGATTTAGTATGGTTTATCTTATAACCGGATATTCTATGAAATTTCCCTAGCAAGTCGAACAGATTCGGCAGAGACGTGAGCGGCTTAGAGATAGTCAAGAAAATATCATCTGCATATAATGCTATTTTATGCTCTTGTGATTGTAATTTGATTCCCGAGATGTCCGCGTGTTTCCGAATCTGAGCTGCCAAAGGTTCTATACAGAGGGCAAATAAGAGGGGCGAGTGGGCAGCCCTGTCTCGTACCGCTTTTGATTTGAACCATGTCCGATGGGTGCCCTTGATGGATCACCCCAGCAGTCAGACCCGAGTACAATGAGATGATTGCTTTACTTATTTAGTTTATTTCCGAATCCAAACGCTCCAAACGTAGCCTCTAGGTATGGCCAGTTAATCCTTTCAAAAGCCTTTTCTGCATCTAGACTTAACATCGTAACCTGTAACTTGTCACTATTGGCTATGTCTAGCAGATCGATGGTTCATCGGGTGTTATCCGCTGCTTGTCTGTTTTTAATGAAGCCGACTTGATCTTGATGTATTAGTCTAGGTAGGATGTGACATTTTCTATTGGCCAACAATTTAGCGTATATTTTGACGTCTATATTAATCAAAGAAATTGGCCTGTAGTTCTTACAATCCAGCGGATCTCTATCTTGTTTATGTATTATAGTAATGGACGCTTGGAGCATTTGTTCCGGAAATGCAGCCCCTTTCAGGACCGCATTAAACATTCATAAGAGACATGGGGCGATATATTTACAACATTTCTTGTAATAGAGGCCTGAGAATCCATCAGGACCCGGAGCCTTTGACGGCTTCAGGTTTTTGATGACCTCTGTTAGTTCTTTGATTGTGAAGTCTGCCTCTAGGGATTCTATATTGGGTTGAAGCAGAGGGAATTGAAGGCTGTCTCTCGGTATTCTGGAGATTACCTATTGGCTATATTATCTTTTCGATTTCATCTTATTTTATATTTGTTTTTCATCTCTGATTCGTGACTTGGGGTAAGCGCCTGGTTTTTTGTTCTTTACTCTAGGGATTCTCTATACAATCTGTTCAGCCTTGGTAGCCCCGAGCTCTCTAGGAACTCCCTCAGAGGCGTTTTCATTTTAGGGTTGTGTGCTACTTTATCTCCATTATATCATTTTTCAAAAAAAGATTTAAATTAGTTTACTATTAATTTTGGGTTGGCCATGGTTGTACCCTTTTGTGTATGGATTTCTTGAATATTAAACTTTGGATTCCTGTTTCTTAATTTGCGTGCTAGCATAGTATCTGGTCTGTTTGCTTTCTCGTAAAACTTCCTCTTTGACCAACTCAGGGAATTCTCGGCCTGGGAGGTTAGTAATATATTTAATTTGATCCTAATATCTCGAATTTCCTGTAATACTCGGGGTTCCAATTGTTTTCTATGTTTATCTGATAGATTCTCTAATTTTTTCCTTAAAATGTCAATTTTTTTCGTTCCTCCCTCTTTTGCGCCTAGCGGCAACTCTAATCAACAACCCTCTCAGTGTTGCCTTATGTGCCTCCCATAATGTAAACTGTGAATCCACCGACCCAGTGTTAGTCTGAAAATAATGTTCGATCTCCTGAGCTATATCTTGATATTTGATGGTCGGACCACGCACTTATAGAGCTACAGTGCGAACATATCCACTTGGATAGGCCAGGAGCAAACTGGAAAGTGAATGAATCCATCCTGAAGATTCCAGGCTAATATATACTATTAAGTGAAAAGAGAGAGAGAGAGAGAGAGAGAGAGAGAGAGAGAGAGAGAGAGAGAGAGAGAGAGAGAGAGAGAGAGAGAGAGAGAGAGAGAGAGAGAGAGAGAGAGAGAGAGAGAGAGAGAGAGAGAGACATCAATAAAAAATGAATAAACATGTATTTATGAATTAAAAATTATAACTGTGTTTATATAAATGTGCCTTATTACTTATTCATTATTAATAATAACATAACAAATGGTATAAGGATATCATTTTTTTTTATATATATTTAATATATTATAATAAATATATCTAGCATAACATACATGTAGTGAATAAATCTGTATGCCAACATATTTACTCAACACCAGTGTAATTTAACAGTCTTAAACCACCAGGCACTGATTGGCTACTATACTAGCAGGAAGAATAGAGGGGTCAGATGGTGTAAGCCAAGCATTTTACCCAGCACCAGTAAAGTGTAACAGTGTTGAAACAACTGGAAATTATTGGATGGTATACAAACAAAGAGTAGATGGTGCCATCTGTATGCCAAACACTTTACCCAACACTGGTGTAATGTAATGGTGTTAAAAATAATTGCACATGATTGGCTAGTATACTAGCATAGTATAGGAACTAATTAGAGATGACAGTCTTTTGGAAAATACATGAGTCTGCAGGACTGCAAGATGCAGCAAGACAGCAGGATGTGATTGGTAACCTCCTCCTATAACCTGGACATTGTTATCAATGCCAGCTAAGTTGATAATGCTGCTATCTAAAATGTATATACTGTACCTCCCTCTTTATTCTCAGTGCATATAAACCAAAAACATAAAGAAACTTGCATAACTGACAGAAGATGAGGGTTATGATAGACATGCACACAATGTGGTGTGAATATTTCTGAATAGGTGTTTTAACAGGTTTAAATTCTGTACAATGAGAACTAATTATTTCATCAGATGTGTGCTCGGAGTTGCTTGTCTCTTTCACACAAGGACAAAGCTGTGCTATCACCTGAAATTATGTACTGTGCCTATTCTATTTAAAATGAAGCTACTTCAAGGAAAAATCTGTGTCAGGTTCACCTTCTTTCATGTGACCAGTAGGAAATGTAATATAATTATAATTCAATAATTATTTAATATAAATATAAAATATAATACATATTATTAATAATTATATAATACACAAATGTAGAGAAGAGATTAGAGCTTGAGTATAATTGCTGTTTCTCTCTTTCTGCCACATGATCTTATTTGTGTGTCTCTCTGCTTCTTTCTTTCTTTCTGTCTCTCATTTGCCTAGATACATAAAGCTGCAGTAACCTAAAAATGCAGTATTGTCGCCAAAAAAGTGCTTTATTTTTATCATGCAATACATCAACATTGCACCACCAGAATAAAGCACTTTTTATCAGATGCCTTAAAAGATTGATAATACCACATGTTTTGGTCAGAAAATGCAATAAATAAAGTTATTTATCGGAACGTGACGAACACCAGAAATACCGAAAAAAATTATCTCCTACTCCAGGCTGGTGTTAGCCCTGTCTTTTCTATGTATATAATGGCCAATATATTGTCCATAATATACATAGGCATTATAAACTAAACAACCTGAAATAAATGGTAAAATATAGATGGAAATAAGGATTGCAATAAAAAGTGAAATAAACCCTAAAAAGTTATTTTAAGTACCTTAATAACAAAACAAAAAAATAGAAAACAAAATATAGGACCTTTTCTGTGTGAAAGGAGCAGGTAAATTATTGGAGATAAGGAAAAAGCAAAGGTAGTAAACAAATTATTTACCAGGGAAGAATCAATTGCAATAATAGTGCCACAGGAAGAAACCACAACCTCTATATTAACTAACAATTGGTTAACTGAGGAAGCAGTTCATAGGCGGCTTGATAAAATTAAAGTAAATAAGGCACCTAGTTCCGATGGCATACATCCAGAAGTTCTTAAGGAGCTATGTAATAGCAAAACCATTACATTTAATATTCAAGGACTTCATTTCTACAGGCTCAGTACCACAAGATTGGTGTAAAACAAATGTGGTGCCTATATTTAAAAAGGGAGCAAGATCACAACCGGAGAATTACAGACCTGTAAGCCTACCATCAATAGTGGGGAAGCTACTTGAAGGTTTAGTACAGGATAATATTCAGGAATACCTAATAGAAAATAAAATTATTAGTAATAGTCAACATTGATTTATGAAGGATAGGTTGTGCCAAACTAACCTTATTTGTTTCTTTGAGGGTGTAAGTAGGAATTTAGAACAGGGTAATGCAGTTGATGTGGCCTACTTAGATTTTGCAAAGGCTTTTGATACGCTACCACACAAGAGGTTAGTGTACAAAATAAAGCAAATTGGACTTTGTAAAAATATTGCATCTGCATTGAAAACTGGTTGAAGGATAGACAACAGAGTATTGTCATAAATGGAACTTTTTCAGGTTGGGCTAAAGTTGTGAGTGAAATAACTCTAGGATTGGTACTGGGGCCCCTGCTATTTAACTTGTTTATTAATGACCTTGAGGTTGACATAGAGAGCAAAGACTCCATCTTTGCTGATGATACTAAATTGTGTGAAGTAGTAGAATCAGAGCAGGATGTAATTTCTCTCCAGAAGGACTCGGATAGACTTGAAACCTAGGCAGGTTAATGACAGATGAGGTTTAATACAGATAAATGTAAGGCTATGCATTTGGGAAACAAAAATAAACAGGCAACTTACAAATCCAATGGAGAAGAAGGATTTAGTAGTGCTTGCAATACAGTTTTGGGCACCACTCCATAAAAAAAGACATTATGGAACTCCAAAAAGTGCAGAGAAAAGGGATGGATAATCTGATTTATGATGAAAGGTTAGCTACAGTAAATTAGATTTGTTTACATTAGAAAAGAGGCGGCTAAGAGGAGATATGATAACTACACACACACATATATATTTAAAAATTTGAAATATATATTTTTTTAGTGATTGGTCTCCCAGTACCCCCTGATAGATGGTGGTTCCTCATATTTTAGTTTTACAAACTCTTTTATATCTCTTACAGTTGATTTGTATTGCTTATTCATATTGAGTTGTTGTTAAGGTACACCAGAGTACAGGCGGTCCTCGGTTATCCGATGCAATGCGTTACTCAAAATGGCGTCGGATAGCGAAGCGTCGTAAAGCGAAACCCGTTTTCCGATAGGAACACTGTTTAAATTAAACGTTCCGTTCCTGAAGGCATTTTTAATGCTAAAATACACAGAAAATGTTACTCAAGCAATAAGATATGCAGCACACACATAGATTATGATGGAAACATTATATTTATTGATTCCAGAACTGTAAAATAAAACTATAAAAATAAAACTATGCTGTATTCTGTACAGAAATGTACATGAGCAAAAAAAAAACACATCAGTTATTGGAGGAAGATGATTGGGGGGGGGGGGGTGTCTTCAACTGACCACGGACTTTTTGGAGGTGATGTAGGTGTAGTTGAAGGTTTCGGCCTCTTGAAGAACCTCTTCATTGAAGTCTGGACAGATCCTTTCCTTTTCTGCGTGTAGATCTCTCTATAGCAGCTGATTTAGTTAGACACCCCACGACTGACTGTTGAACTCCTTTCAATGTTAGGGTCATTGTCCTCAAATATGGCCAGTGCGCTATCAATGTGCTTGAATGCCGCAGCCAACATTTTGCTTGACAATGATTTATGTGGCTGTGGCTGTGCCACATCAGCAGATTGGTGGGCCTCCTCTTCAGCAATTTTTTGCTCTTCTAATTGCATGAGGTCTTCATTGCTCAACTCGTTAGAATGTGAGGCGAGCAACTCCTCAATATCCTCGGTTTCCACTTCCAAGTTGAGATCTCTGGCCATTTGCACAGCAGTTTCTGTAACTTCTGCAACAGTCTCTGTAAGGCCTTGGACATCAGACACAAAATCCGGGCACAAATTACGCCATGTTTCTCACTGCATGGAGAATGTTGTAACCCTTCCAAAATTCTTTTAAGGTTGGACCACCTTCCACATCGGTTGCTCTGATGGCCTGGGCAAATGTTCGCCTAAGATAGTAGGCCTTGAAGGAAGCGATAACCCCCTGGTCCATCGGCTGTATCAGTGAGGTGGTGTTTGGGGGCATGAACACCACCATGACGTTTGGATGATGGTCATCCAGGTACACGGGATGGCCAGGAGCATTATCCAGGAGCAGCAATGCTTTGAAATCGAGGTTCTGGTTCATGCAATATAATTGCACAGCCGGAATAAATTGATGCTGGAACCAGTCCTCAAAAAGGCTCCCTGTTACCCATGCCTTACGGTTGGACTTCCAAATCACTGGAAGTGTGCTCTTTGCATAACCCTTGAATGCCCTAGGGTTTTCTGCATGATAAACAAGCAAAGGTTTTAGCTTGAAATCACCTGCAGCATTTGATCCAAGCAGAAGAGTCAGCCTGTCCTTTGCAACTTTATACCCGGGCATAGATTTTTCCTCTTTTGCAATGTAGCTTCTACTGGGCATTTTCTTCCAGTAGAGCCCAGTCTCATCAACATTGAACACTTGACGTGCGCAATAGCCACCGTCCTCTATAATTTTGGCCAATGTAACAGGGAAGGTTTTAGCTGACTCCTCATCCGCACTAGCAGCTTCCCCGGTCACTTTAATGTTATGCAAGTTTGCCCTCTCTTTAAACCGCATAAACCAGCCCTTCCTTGCAGTGAACGTTTCCTCAGTGGTCCCTTCTCCATGCTGTTGCTTAATGTCCTCATACAGACTCAAAGCCTTGGCATGAATTAAGGCTAAACTAATGGGCACATGACGCTGGGATTGATCTTCCAGCCATATGATGAGGAGTTTTTCTACCTCAGCAATATGCCCAACACGTTGCCTTATTGTTGTACCTTGCATAGGTGCTGAGCCCTTGATCTGTTCCAAGATTCTTGGCTTGTCTTTGATTATTGTCACAATAGTTGTGCGAGGTATATCCAAGGCACGTCCAATTTCTGTGTTCGTCTCTCCTTTCTCAGAGCGCTTTATTATGTTTTGCTTGGTCTCCAAAGTTATAGATTTTCTATTCCTTTTTGGAGTAACAGCACTTTGCTTTTTGCTTTGATCAGCCATGGTTTAGGGCCTAAAATACACCACCAAACCTTCACACAGACTGTTCATAATGATTTCCCTAGCCTGCAGCCGTCTGGTTGTTCATTTGTAGCAATTTTTAAAGCATCGTAAGAGCGTCGGATAAGCCGTTCGGGCGTCCTAAAACGGGCCATAGGGATGCATTGACAAGCGTCGGATAAGCCGTTCGTCGTAAAACGAAACGTCGTAAAACGAAACGTCGTAAAACGAGGACCGCCTGTTCCTATATCATTTAGAGAAAATATATAGTTTTTAGCAGCACCTGAAATGGAGTATAGAAGAAAAGTAAATGTGAATATGGTTCACGGAACAGGGAGGGACCCAATTCCCTTCAAAGTTACAAAATATAACACTGGGGGAGTTCCCAGCACACAAACATGAATACAATTGCAACATCAATTGTCAAGAAAATTGATATTACTGGTATATTGAGTACAATATAAAGCAAACATCCACACATACCAGTGAAAGCTGGATAATGCATCAATAATATATAATACTTCGCAACATAGCTCATAATGCACATAAAATAGGGTGGGGGAAAAAGAGGGGATGCAATGGAAGGGAGACAAGGTAAGGGTAGACAAGGGTTGTTGTGACATCATGACGCTGACGTCCACGCGTTGACCGGACTAGAGCAGAGGCATCAACGAGGAAGCGGGTTGTATAGCGCTGGCGCCAGCCACATTATTTTGTGCATTTCATGGTCTGAAACCTTTGATTAGAAGGTCTCTGTGGGGTTATTCTAAGTTTTCATACTTCGTTACTATATGAGTACAAGGGGGATTGTTGACCACAAGGTGTTTTGCCCCAGATGATGTTATCCTATACCACATAGGTTTTTGTACCATATGTGGTGAGATAGCCCCACTATCATTGTTTTCCCTTTTGATATCTGTTATGCAGCTATACGTTTTGGGCAGCAGTTACCATCCTACCTCACATAAATGATGCATACAGGGGGTGTTTGGCTATACATGGTTTAGATTTCAATATACATTATATACAGCCACACTCCTCTTAATGTGTGTGGGAGTCTTTATTCGTTTAGAGACCGCCACTGTGGATTGTGAGATATATATATGGTGCTATGTCATCGTTTATGACAGCACACACATTATTCCACATTGTGGTTGCATCATTTTTCATTTGTGAGGCTGACTCATCCTGGTATTCCTCTGTTGTTTCCACGCTCACGTAGTACAAATAGTATTTACTAGGTGTTGTGTTCACTGCCACTAATAATAGGCAATTGTGCCACCGTGTGGTTATTTATAGGTTCTTTTTTACCCAGTGACCTCATCATTTACACCTATCCTATTCTATTATTCAATACTACATCTAGTCCTGGTTTCACTGAGGGGATTTTATTCACATTTACATTATACACAATCACTTGTATGTCACATTTTATATTGAATTAGATGTTAATAAAATTGTATTATTTTGTTTTATATTAATGGGGTCTCTCGCTACCTATAGTATTCCCTTGTCGTTGTGATGTGTTCTAGGTTCAGCATAATTTATCACAACATAGGTAGAGTGCATATTAAGAGGGATTCTTTCATGTGATACCACGGTTTCACAGAGTTGATACAATACAGTTGTTTTCTTCCCTCATGCACCACCTTTTCATTTACATGTACAGGTGATTCATTTAGGGTGAGTGGCAGGCCCAGTTCGTGTTTGTACTGTTGTAGTCCTCAAGTCTGGCAGCCTAGTACAGTACACACGGTTCTTCCGTAAACCCATGGTTGTCAAGGCAACTCAATACTTTCCATTGGTTCCTGCATCAGTGTCACTGTTCAGCATTGTCCAATCAACTGGCCTGACTTCCGAGTATCAGGGAGCAAGTCTGAATGTAAATAGCATCCAATGTCACTTGTAATAGGTGCTTTGGAACAATCTCCATCAGTGGGAAGCACAAACATACATGTAGTAAAGACAAAATACGAGAACATGATATCAGAAATCAGCATTTGGGAAATGATTAAACTACAATAAAGCAGTTCAACTGTTCACCATGTAATTAGAGAAATATAATTGTGGCAATCTTATATAGGGACAGATAGAATATGTCTCACTGACTGGCAGGGGTACTGTATACCTAGCAGATTATATCGGTGTAAATCTCAGTATGACCATTGCCTTTAGAATAGAATCTAGTTATCATCCAATAATAGATAGGTAGCGCATAGTAGTCCCCAAGAAGAATTAGTGTCTGTGGTATTATTGTGTTTTGCACCCCACTGTGGGATACTTATCCACTGGCCATTATATATCATTTGCTCATTATTTTGGATAGTCAAAATACCTTGTTGTATGTGTAGCACCCTTTCCCCCATCCTGTGTGAGATAGTGTTGCTACCGGTGTATTCTGGTGCTGGTGAATACCTGGCTGGTAAACAGGAGGCCGGAGATCTCTGCGATGGTGTGGGGAGTACATCAGGACAGGCTTATGGGTGGTTCCTCATCAATGGCAGTGCCTCCAGCCCCAGAGGATCCTGGTGTGGCCAGGATGGACCTCAGGGTCACTTCTTCTTGGGTGTTCATATTACAAGTAACACACCAAACTGGGGTTTATTGCGTACCCGGCAAGATACACAGGATACAGCCCCAGAAAATAGTACTCAGCTTGAGGCCTTGAATACCCCAACTCATATACCTTACCCCCTAATGAGGCAAGGCCTCAGGCTGCTCCTCCTGGCGGAGGCTCTCTGCTGCATCCTCATACTCTGAAGAACAGCCCATAACTCCCCTCTAACCCCTTACTCTAACTTAGAGGGAAAAAACTCTCCTTCCCTGGGGAGTGGCTTGTAAGCTGGCCAACCTACTATCATAGACCCCCTTACAATAACAGGCCATTCATTAACTTTATTGCTAACACACACACACACACACACACACACAGAACAGTATAACAGGCCCTGCATAATCTACTCCCAACACTGCCCACTCTTTACTGGGACTTACAGTGTTAGAGGGGTCAGAGAATCAGTAGTCCAAGGGGACTTGGCTATACTGTATATGTTTGGGAGTACCTGTTTTTTACAGGGCTAAGGGAAGTACCTGGATCTGTTTGGTCTTAGGCAACGGGCCAGAAGAAGGGGCTAAGAGCCCCGAAACTTTGCCCCCTAATTCCCCTGTTTCCCCCCCTCTCCCTCCCCTTGTCTACCCTTACCTTGTCTTCTTTCCATTGCATCCCCTCTTTTTCCCCACCATTTTTTATGTGCATTACGAGCTATGTTGCGAAGTACTATATATTATTGATGCATTATCCAGCTTTCACTGGTATGTGTGGATGTTTGCTTTATATTGTACTCAATATACCAGTAAAATCAATTTTCTTGACAATTGATGTTGCAATTGTATTCATTTTTGAGTGCTGGGAACTCCCTCAGTGTTATAACCTATATCATTTAGTACTGTTGTGTATTACTAAGCATTCAAAATGCTGACATGCACTTTGTCTTTTATGTATATTTTCAACAGTTGTTTTGATTGCAGATCCATGTTATCAGTTACATTTTCATCCAACACATTGATGGTTAATTCTAAGCAGTTCTTTTTCTCTAGAAGAAAGGTGAGGGATTTCTGACGTGAGGATGGGACTGGGGGGAATTATTCTTGGACATGCACAAAAATGTACACGTTTAATCCCATTTTAAAATCGTTTCGAATTTATCTATGGTATTATTTTTGTAAATAATCATTATTACATTCTAATTGTTTTATAAAACATATAAAAATTAGTTTTTTTAGATTATCACAACAATGCTATTAAATTTACCATATGGTCTATGAAAAAAAGTACAGGAACTGCGTTCCACCATATTCCACCCTGATTTTAAGTATTTAAGGCAAGATGAGAGCCACCCCATATTCAATTTTTCCCCTGAGGAAGCATGGTGGGGGATATAACCTGCAGAAGATAGCTCTGAAGGTCGGTGGAGGACAATAGCGGCGGCTGCTGCAGCAGCGGAGAGCAGGGTCGGAGTCCACCCCAATGGTCTGACCTGGAAGTATCTGCTGTCAGGACTGGCTCCACTCCACGCTATACTATAGGTAAGAGGACCTTTAGCTTATGGGGGGAGGGGGGTTAGAGATGGATGGGGGGACTGAGCTATGGATCTGGGTGGCTGGCGGGGTTGAGATTGATCTCGGAGGAGCGAGAGATGGATCGAGGGCTGAGATATGATAGGGTGAGGGGGCTGCGATATGGAGGGAGGAGGGTGGAGAGAATGGGAGATAGAGAAAATGGGGAAGAGAAGGAATTGTTTGTGGGGGGGAGAGAATCATACTACGTCAACAATGGCAATGCAGGGGAGTGAAAAAACGCACAAGGTGGAGAGAGATTGTTGCTGGTTAGAGCGGTATCACACGTGACACAAAGGGAGAGCAGTCACCCCTCAGAGCTATGTGGAATGTATGGAACCCTTGAAGGTAGCATGGAAATCCACAAAAGACAGGAGTATTAAATATATAAAAACTGATAGAAATTAATGTAACATAAAAATAACAAGAGAGAGAAGACAAAATGGTGTCTGCAAAATGTGTAGAGCTACACCAAATGCTATGGTAGCTAAATAATAAACAGGGGACAATTAACGCCAAGAGAAATAACAGGACAAACCAAGGTAAGCTACATAAAACTGGAGTGTTACATGCAACAGCAATAATAGCAAGGGACAAAATAATAAAGAGGGGAGCAAAATAGTGCAAAGGGAATACAAGACAAAAAACAAGAAAGTACCTGAATATTCGTAGTACTAGGAGCCACAGTGAAGAGGAACAATGCAGGGCTAGGGAAAAAAGAATAACCCGACTCCTGACCTGTAAACAGAATGTTTGACAAGCAAAGACCAAGCAGGATGTGTGGGGTTTTATAGCCAAACTACGATAGCTGCTGATTGACTGTTCTGCTTCTTACCAGTTCTGGGCCTGAACCTGACTCCTCTGTGTGCCCCTACAGGTGTACAAAGAGTATTGTGGGAGGGACTCATGACAGAGCCATTTCTGCCGGGTCTGGAGCTGGTTCCTTTTGAGCCTGTTCGTCCAATGTTAGTAAGTCGGTCTCTATTTATATTTCATATCCATTTGTGACCTAGCAAAATTGCTGGCAGACTGCGCCATTGAAAGCCAGCTGCATCTAAAGCACATGTCACCTATGGGATCACAAGCAGTCAATGGAGAGAGGCGAAAGAAGCCTGCTGTACTGTATGTGATCATTTATAATCATGTTGTATAGTTATATGCAGTGGGAAAGGTAAAACCAATAGGGAAGTTAACCTCTAGCCTTGCTTGTTATCCTAGGAGGTATATGTTATTTTGCCATTATTGTCATGTTTTTTAGGTTAAAAGACATATCATATCCTTCCAATAAATTGTGCACCTCTTTATTTGTTTGTGTGTCTGTTTTATCCTGAACTCTTCATACGTGACCTGTTTTATTAGTGCGCCGTATCTGTGTAAGTATCTAGTAGTATCTCAATATATTGTTTATTTAATGGGGGAGAGTTGTTTATTGAATATCTCCAATAACATATCACAAGTCAGCACATATATTACTAAAGCTTATTTGGGGGTCTGTGATTATCCTGCAGGGCATTTCGGTTCTCCCTGATCCATCTCCAAGATTCCCGGACAAGATCAGAGAGAGAAAAAAAATATATACATAGTAGTGACAGTGGTCTATTATTGAGCAATTATGTCCATTTATGTGTACATTAAGTGACGATTATTTAAAACAGTGGGTTTTTATTTAGAAAGGGAAGCTGGATGACGAGACTAATTGTAAACTATACAGATGCATTTTTAGCATCGCACATGGCTGAAGTCTGACTTTTTACAAGACAATGCTACACATATGCATAAATTAAGTGTATATTCTTTTGTGCCAGGATGTTCAAAATCCAATTACAGTTATTTTGTAAGAATGGACTCTACGTAAGAAACCAAAGTTATTACAGCTGAAGTGACCATGGCTTTTTATGCTATAAAACGCCTTCAGCTCTACTGATTGTGTCAGTAAATTGGGTCCTACTGTCTTTTCTGATTCTAAGATCACTAGCAAGTTTTCTTGTGCTAGAACCATGACAACAGCCATTATTACAAATGTGTTAGTCCTACACACTGTTAAGCAAGTTGTCAGACATTAATTGACTAACAATACTACGGAATATCTACTGACGTAAGTACCCATAACACGGACATTTCCCCCCCCCCATTATTGGCTCAGTATTTTACCCATGAGAGGGGAATGCAAGTCAAATTGCTGTGTGTATGTTCATTGCCTAATGAAAAATCAGAAACTATTCTGGAATTTTGCAGACACTCTGCAAAATGTAGATCTTGATATAAAAAAAATGTGTTGCTTATTGTGGAGATAATGCAAACACTGTATTTGGTGGATGTCTTCGACACGGTAAGAACAATGTGTTTACAAGACTTAAAACCAAAGTTATTACAAGTGAACGAATGCTTGGAGGGAATTGGGTGTCCAGCACACATGCTGCACAGTGCAGTCCGCACCTGACATACTCTAACCTGATAGTGAGGTAATTGTTGTGAAACTGTTTAAGTACTTCAGCATCTACACTGAGCATTTGGAGGATTTGTGCCAGTTTGTCACAGTCCAGTATCTGTCAATCCTTTCGCACTTGACGACAAGCTGGCTTTCTTTAGCAAATGCAGTGGAAATGATTATCTCTTTGAAGCACTAAAATCATATTTTTTGTCGGAAGAAAAAGCGCAAAAAATTCTGGAAACTTTTTTACGAATTCATAGAGTGAAACTTACTTGCACCTGCTCCATAGCCTGCTGAATATCTGCAACAGGAATAATCTACCATTTGAAAAGGGGAGGGAGGGGAGAGAAAAGTGTATTCGAAGTGTTATGTATTTTAAAAGAGACTGGTGAATTTGTCAAAAAAAGATTGGATGCAACATTCCTATCTACACTTCAAGAGGCCCCCTCTCTGTAAATCTATAAAAACAGGCTCAAGACTTACCTGCTTACCCAGGCATTTAGTTAATGGACCACAACCTGTCTGGTTTTAAACAGGGGTGTAATTTCAGAGTCTATGGCAAATTAGTTGCAGTCCAGACTGGCTGCTATAATTATCTAATGAATTTGATAAAAACTCTGGAACAGTTTGACGCATTTTCATGGATGTTGGTTGTCACAGTTCCAACATGGGAACAACTTGAGGCAACCTTTCCTGCATCCACCTGAAGGACAAAGGGCTAGAAGTGAATGATAATGACTGGTTCTGTGATTTTATTTCAGAATATTCCATTGACTGAAGTGCAGCAGTGTAATGTGGAAAATTGGCAAAAGAAACTGTCATGAGAAATGGGAAAGCATTCTTCAGTAAATTGAATCCAATGAACAATTCTCTGAATAACAAATCATCTACCAATTTATATTCGGAATACCTGTGCACAATGCTCATGTCTAGCACGGATTTTACTTAATGAATGTTCAATGGAATAAAGCAAGAAATTGACTGGACATACATTATCTACAGTGGAATCCATTCTGCTGTGTATATGCAATGAGTTTTATCACTATGTACTGCACAACAAACAGTTGCAGAAAGATGCAAAGTTATCAAGCAAATAAACTAAACATATTTTTGTTCATATTGTTACATGCTAGTTATTTGTTTTCGAATGTGCAATAAGTTAATACATGTTATAATATTGTTTATATTATTTTTTAAGGTCAGTCATTAACTCATTATAATATTGAACTTTCATAATGGATTTCTGCATCCTCTATTGTTCTAAAAACCTACATGTGGCAACCCTAGGATCTATGCATAATTAAACCAGTGATGAATAGATAATTTGAGCAAAAACTGTTGCATCACCAATATTTCAATCAAATACTCGCACTTGCATTTGAACAGATCCCTGCATAATTCAAGTAATCACACAAACATTACCTGATCAATTAATAATTCAGTCACTTTCAACCTAGCATACTGCAAGATGCATTCATGCATTAAACAGATCAGAACTTATTCTCAGAACATAAATGTGCCCTGCTAACTAGACAAAACAATGTTTCTGATGAAAAATGAACACATTGGCCATGATAAAAAAAGGTATGTTACAGTAGGTGGCACCAACGAGCTAGCTTTAAGCTTAAATTAAAAAAATCTATGACAGCATTAAATCAAAGTATATAAAAAGAGATATTAAAAAAAACATGTATAGAGAGTCAGAGGGGGGGGGGGGGGGTGAAAAGGGGAAACAGAGCGCGTGCAGCTTCACCTGAATACTTGCAGGCAGCAAAACGCACGGCTATACACACCCTCTCTTCCAGGATAACAATGAGCCTTGCGGAATCTTGTGCCAGTTACTACACAGCCAACAACGCATTTGTGGATACTTTTGGTTGTCCCAGAAAAGAAGATGGTACAGATCTGATATACTGCTGTGGTTTTGCTGACTTGAAATATTGCTGCAATGAACCAGGAAACTACTTTCCCTATAAGCATGGCTACATGTGGACACTTAGGTAAGAAAAAGACTGGCAGCTTAAATGTAATAATTCAAGGTGTTGCACCTAGCACACAGCAACATTTCAATATGAAACATTTTTAAATAAGTGTTGCTTACTTTGTTACTGTGATTGATGGCTGAAGTATGGGCACAAAAGAATCTGATACTTAATGAATAGAGAGTGATATGTGGAAATGGGGCAAACTGTGTATAGATTTGTAACAGCTTAAATAAGTGAGTAAGGAAGAATGTATTTTTTTATATCATCTCTGATATTTTGAAACCGAATTTTATGACTACACACTATTTATTTACTGGTTATTCATGAATTCACTGATTAACACTCAGATACAAACCACACACGTGCATAAAGAAGAGAAGAATAACTGCAGTGTGCACCTCAACTGTTTTCAAAACTATTTCTCATTAAAAAAAAAGAAGGGTAAAAAGATAATATACACCCTTTTACGGTGATATTATGGAATTGCAAGATTTCAGGGCCACCAAAGTTCCTTTAGGCAACCGTTACTTGCTCTTTTTTCAATAACCATAATTTTTCATAGATATCAGATCAATCGTTATTACATAGATGCCAATGCCATATGGAGTTATGCTCCTTTTAGGGTAAGATGTGGTCAGATGACTGCAGTTTAGGAAAAGCATTTATTTATTTGCATTCTACACAAACATTCGTGGATATGAGATCTGTGTTGGGTATGTCTAAGTTTACTTGGAGCAAAACTTGTACAATACAGGTGCAAAACAAATCGCAAAATCAACTTAGGGCCGTTCTATACTGGTTGCGGCCGTGCGCGCGCGCGCGCGCATGTGCTGCATGCTTTTCCCTGTTATAGAGCCGGGAGCTACTTGTGTGTGTGTGTGTATGTGTGTGTGTGTGTGTGTGTGTGTGTGTGTGTGTGTGTGTGTGTGTTTGTGTGTGTATGTTCATGGGTTGTGTGAGTGAAGAAAGTCCTAAATAAGATTTTTTAAAGAAAAAAAAAAAGTTTAATAAATATTTTTATTTTTTATTTGTGCAATCATTGACACACACACACACACACACACACACACACACACACACACACACGCGCGTGCCGGAGCAGCGCAAAATAATCTTTCCCACCGTCTTCGCCGCTGTCTGTCGACTCCCCGCTCCCTGCCGTGCGTTCGGGTGGCCCTTGTATAGAAGGGCTCGCTGACCTCAGCCATCTATAACTGCCGTGCGCGCGCACGGCGTAGCACGCCCCGGTACTATAGAATGGCCCTTACTTTCAAAGGATTGTTTTCTATGCTACAGCGGATCATTTGCACAACTGTCGCACAATTAACATAAGGTTTAATTAATTTAACGCCGCAGGAGTAGCAAAACAGAAGCAGTATACACAAGATTAAAATGCCTTTCCCAGCATCAGTTTAACTCCAAAAGTGCCGTGATACATTGACCCCCATGGGCTTAGTGGGTCCTCTGTACCTGTTATAACTGATACTCTATTTTAAAAACACAGTTTTGCTAATGTCACCTCTAACTAAAACCATTTATGGTTATATGATGACTTTTACTTTTTTTGTTGTTATAATACTATACTTCAGAGATATCTGTCATTTTTAGATTTGTATGGGAGGATTGAAAAATACAGTTCCCACTTATTCCTTATGGGAATAATAGTCCATTTTCCTATTGACACAATGGATGTGATTTCACTCCTAAGAAAACATTAAAAACAAAAAAAAAGTACTTTGCTTTACTGTGTCTTTCCAAAAAATGATATTCCTACAGATGTAGCAAGACTTAGGGCTGTTATATAGTGTGTGCGGCCGTGCGTGCGCGTGCCTGTGCGAAGGCGCGTGCATGTGCCGCACACGTTTTGTGTGTACTGTATACTGTGCGCGACTGTATGACTGTATGTGTATGTGTGTGTATGTGTGTGTGTTTTCAAATAAATAAATAAATCCTTTAATATTTTTTTTAATAACATTGTACATATACACACATATACACACATATACTTCCATTTTTAGCGGCGGTAGCAGCGCAAATTCTTTCTTTTTTTTAATCTTCCCCCCTGTTGGCCGGTTCCACTCTCCCTGCAGTGCGCACGCACGGTGCCATTATAGAAAGGCTGACTAATGTCAGCCAACTACAAATGCCACGCGCGCGCACGGCGCAGCAATCGCAGGCACTATAGAACGAACCTTACTGTTCCTGTTACTGCGCAAAACCAAATTAAATTCCCCAGTATTTCTTGACAAATGGTGTTTTGCGTCTGCTCCAATATGTTGCAGTAAAGATAGGCCGTGCTAGTGTGTCTTTAACTTAAATTCAATTAACAGCATTCCAAAACGATTGCTACAATAATGCATGTTTTATACTGTTCTGTGTAATGTAACCCACCCCCTTATTCCCATACACTGAATGCTAGGAAACATCAGATTACAGTAAATTAGGGAAACATGTATTGTACTCAGATTTATGGGCATATTTATTGCTTTATACAATAATAGAAATAACAAAGACTTGGGAAACTAATACAATCTTCTTCCACCGACATGCCTTGGCTGTCTCTTGAACAATTTCACCTGTAAGATAATCAAAAAGAAATAGATGCATTATTTAAACACTGTGCTGCTTTGTCAGAGCACCGCTGCGCATGCATGCTCTATGTATACTATATGGAATGCATATACAGTCCATTGAATTTATGCACATGCATGATACAGTATGCGTATACAGTATGCTTTCCGTTAAATTACTGCACATGCACAAGCTACACCTAGTGGATGAAATGCATACTATGGGGGCTATGCACTAAGCTCAATGGCTTTGCGCTCTGATTTTCCAAAAAAGCAGGTTCGTTAAAAAGTGAGGCCGGGGACGCGATTCACTAAGGCCTTGAGCCCATTTTTTAACGTACCTGCTCAAAATAGCTCAGTACAGCCACAGCGTACGTGTTGCTTTTTTCCCTCTGCTAGCGTTCTTAACCTTTACGTGCGCTAGCTGATAGAAAAAAAAGCCGCATGTAACATTTGCATGGAGATTCTGTATCTCCATGCAAGACTGTTACAGGCGATTGTACACTAAATAAATATATTTTAATAATAGTGTACATGAGCAGGGGGTCTCAGGACCTGAACTGCATTGGTTTCAGATCCGAGGACCCCCTACTTCAGGAGATACAGGCCCCGTTATGGGGTGCCGGTATCCCCTGCACTTTAAAGCTCCCGCGTCACGTGACCGGGACATTTACATTCTGCAGGGGATACCGGCACCCCATAAAGGGGCCTGTATCACCTGAAGTAGGGGTCCCTGAGGCTGAAACCAATGCGGTTCAGCTCAGGAGACCCCCTGCACATCTACACTAGTATTAAAACACACATAACAATAAACAATAATTCATTACCGTAGCGGCTATACGCTATGGCAATGAACCAGCATTAATGTACATTTTAATAATAGTGTGCGGGAGCAGGGGGTCACCTGAGCTGAACCGCATTGATTTCTGCCTCAGAGACCCCCTGCTTACCGAGTTACAGGCCCCGGTATGGGGCATCGGGTGCCAGTGTCACCGCCATCTTTATAGCGTCCAAGACGCGATGTGGGCTCTATAAAGACGGCGGCGACACTGGCACCGATGCCCCAAACCGGGGCCTGCAACACGGGAAGCAGGGGGTCTCTGAGGCAGAAATCAATGCGGTTCAGCTCAGGGGACCCCCTGCTCCCGCACACTATTATTAAAATTTACATTAATGCAGCTTCATTACCTTAGCGGATAGCCGCTAAGGCAATGAAGGGGTTAAGGCACATTAGCATATTTATTGGGGACAATTGCCCACAATAAACATAGCAATATACAACACATATCCCCCCCGCCCCCTAACACATACTATACAGTAATGGGCACAAAAACTATTATCCACATATGGATAATAATGCATTTGCCCATTTTAAATACATATAAATTACAATAAATACAGTAAAAATATATTACACTTACCTTTTACAGGCACCCATGATGAAGGTCGTCTTCATCCTCATCTTCATCCTGCCCATGCCCCCTCCGATGCTGCAAAACATACACAAGAATAAAAACAGCCAATGTAATGTCCCCTAACCCCTTAATCACCATAGCGGTTATTAACCGCTACAGTCATTAAGGGGTTAACCCACCCTCACCCACCACTCGGGAGGCCTACATACCCTCCCCCACCCCATGAGGCCTAAGCATCCTTACCCACTACCCAGCCGGGAGGCCTACCCACATACCCTTGGGGCCAATACCCCCTCCCACCACCCCCAGTGCCCACAATAAAAACAATACACTGCCCCACAATAAACATCATTCTATTTATTATATACATAACCCACCCCCTGTGCCCCCCCATAAATACATGATTTATTCTTTTACATACAGGGTTCATACCCCAGGCCCACGTGAGTCCCCGGTGGGCCTGACAGGTCACCTCACAGACCTACAGGTTACCAGCATCATGTTTCACACAGGGTCTGGAGGCCTGTAGGTGGGTCCCGCCAGGCGCCATGGCACACCAGGTGGTCTCGCGGGTCACCATGGGCCACAATGGGGTCCCCACGGTAGGCCCGCGGATGTCTGGGGGGCCCCGGGTCAGACCCACTGGTTCTTAGGGGCCTCGGGTGGTTCCCACGGGGGTCTGGGGACCCACGGGTGGTCCCTACGGGTCCGCAGTGCCCCCACATGGTCTACTTGAGCCAATCAGAGTTGGGATGGAGTTCCCACGCTCTGATTGGCTACCGTACCATGTGTCGCCGGCCATCTTTGTTTTGATGAAGTCATCTTAAAGGCAATTGAAACTCAGCCATTCTGATTGGCTGGCGTCATTGCCTTTAAATGACGTCATCATTTTTGTTTTTTTCCGGCCAAATCACATGTTTTTCACGGCCCAATCAGGACCGTGGGAAACATTTGACCAAAATGTGACGCCATAGGCTTATAAAAGCCTATGTCGCCTCATTTTGAAGCCAGACGCCGAGGAGGGAACACCTCCCCTCCTAAGAAGAGAAGAAGGGCGTGGCAGAAGAAGATGGAAGAAGACGGAAGAAGACAGAGAAGACCCCAAAGAAGAATGAAGACCCCAAGACAGACAGGAAGGATAACAAATAGAAGAAAGAAGACACTGTTATGGATTGTAAGGGTTTATTTTTTTATGGTTACCTGTGGATTGGTTCCAGTGCTTCCGGGTCGCCTGGATTTCGATGAGTGGGCATCTAATGGAAAGTAAACAAAAGAAAAGTGTATTATTTTTACTTTTACAGGTTTTTTGGATTTTTGATTCATGTCTTTTATTTTTTCAGTCCCATTTAATGCCCGTGAATATATCTATGTATATACATACATTCACGGACACTGAATGGGTGTATTCTATGTGATTTTTGTATGTAAATGCATTGTTTTTTATGCTCTATTATTGCCCCTGTATGTTATGTATATCTATCTATGTGGATAGACATACAGGGATAATAATTGATTGTTTTGCTAATGTTTATGTTCTTTACATGTATGGCTAATATATTTATCAGCTTTATTTTGTCATTGGTGTGAATAATGTAATTTGTATTTAGTTACAGGTTATTTTTAATGGCTCCTTTCTGGTACTTAGATTAGAATGATAGTGGTTACTTTCAATTAGAATTCTTTTAGCAATGGTTTGGCTTTAGGAATTGAATAGGGAATTGTATAATTGATTTTTATTGTATTGTAATTGGTTTAGGAAATGGATTAATTAATTGATTGATTGTAAATGTATTGATGTTGCTTAGTTTCTATTTGATTTTCATGATGGCATTGGTGGTTAGGGGATATTGTTCATAGTGTTTTTTTTTGTTACATATATTTTGCATAGTGTTACATGATGCACAGATTAATTGCATCATGTACACACTCCATGCAATTGTGTGACATGTCATATACATTTGTGTAGCTGCTGGTTTGTTGGTTCATATTTACAATTGATGCTGGATTTATTGTACATGCAATGTGGTGATTTTAAGATTAAAAATTCATGTTTTGATTTATGCATGTTTTATGTGTTTCATAATGGGCAAATAATCTATTATCCATATCTGGATAATAGTTATTTTGCATATTATTGTACTGAATGTGTTGGGGGGGGGGGGGGGGGGGTGGATGTATGTATTTAATGTATTGGCCCCGTTTTATTTTTATTTTTACATACACCACCAGAGGTCTCCTCAGGCTTCTCACGGGTAACAGGCTGGCGGGTCCACGGGGGACACCTGAGCCTGTGAAGAACCGGTGGCCCCACATCTGTGGGGGCACCGTGGACCCGTAGGGAACACCCGTGGGTCTCCAGACCCCCATGGGAACCACCCGAGGCCCCTCAGACACCTGTGGGTCTGACCCGGGGCCCCCCAAACATCCGTGGGCCTACCGTGGGGACCCCATTGTGGCCCACGGTGACCCGTGGAGACCACCTGGTGGGCCATGACGCCTGGCGGGACCCACCAACAGGCCTCCAGACCCTGTGTGAAACATGATGCTGGTAACCTGTAGGTCTGTGAGGTGACCCATCAGGCCCACCAGGGACTCACGTGGGCCTGGTGTATGAACCCTGTATGTAAAAGAATAAATCATGTATTTATGGGGGGGCATGGGGGGTAGGTTATATATTTAATAAATAGAATGATGTTTATTGTGGGGCAGTGTATTGTTTTTATTGTGGGTACTGGGGGTGGGGGAAGGGGGTGTTGGCCCCAAGGGTATGTGGGTAGGCCTCCCGGCTGGGTAGTGGGTGAGGGTGCTTAGGCCTCACGGGGTGGGGGGGGTAGTGGGGAGGGTATGTAGGCCTCCCGAGTGATGGGTGAGGGTGGGTTAACCCCTTAATGACTGTAGCGGTTAATAGCGGTTAAGGGGTAAGGGGACATTACATTGGATGTTTTTATTCTTGTGTATGTTTTGCAGCATCGGAGGGGGCATGGGCAGGATGAAGATGAGGATGAAGACGGCCTTCATCGTGGGTGCCTTTAAAAGGTAAGTGTTATATGTTTTTACTTTATTTATTGAATGTTATATGTATTTAAAATGGGCAAATGCATTATTATCCATATGTGGATAATAGTAATTTTGCTCATTACTGTATAGTATGTGTTAGGGGGGTGTATTTAGTTATAAATATTGTTTATTATTTTTGGAGGCACAACATTGGTACCACAGGCCCGCAGGTACCTCGGGACTCCCACGGGGACCCCCGGACCCCGTGGGGTCAGCCGGGGACACCCGCGCAACCCCCGGGCTCCCTCAGGGGCCCCTGCGGGGTCACCCGGGGACACCCGCCGGCCTGTTGTATGGGTGTTGCGCATGCAAAAATGAAAAGCAATAATATTTTCTAAGTCCAGCTTTTTTTACATCTACCTTGAGCTGATGTGTTATGATCAACGCAACTTTCGCGTACGCTAAGGTTGCATTGCTTAGTGCATCCCGCTTAAGGGCAGAATTTAACGCAAACAGGGTTACGAACGAGCAAAGTTGGACTTAGAAAAAATTCCAGAAAAAAGTCAGTTTTAGGGCGCAAAGTGCCTGTTTGCGTTGCTTAGTGCATCGGGTTCAGTGCAACATCACGTTCTAAGAGCACTTTGCGCTCTAAAAGTGACTTAACGGAGCTTAGTGCATGACCACCTATGTGTTTTTCATCAAATTAATGCACTTGCTTGCTGGCGCTACAATGCAAAGAGATAATGAAAAGGAAGTTGTTACCTTAATTATCTATTAGTGATATTCTGTGTCGCTGTATGTGGTTCCTACACGAACAAGGTGTTGACATTGAAAAATCTTCAGAATCTGCAAAACAAGGATTAAAACAATAGCTTCAAGAAAAAGAGCACACCCAAACTACTCCACTTGAACACCACTGAGTTGCACCCCCTTACATAAACGATCAACTGTATTTATTTTTAAAAAAAATCATGTTTTCATCCGTTTCAGTAACTGATTACTCAAGCTCACAGTCCTCAGATGCCATAATAGTCCTTTAAGTATGTCTTTCACATTCTTGAATTCCACAGTAGTATATTTATACTGCTGCTTAAGTGCATCTAAAATAGATCTCCTCAAATTGTTAGGTACAGTCTTCTTACCGTGGGAGACATCAAGTTCACATTTCTGGCCCTGTCAACATAAAGTTGAAAAGGCAGATGATGTTGTAAGATTAATTGTGCAAATCGATGTGGCTGTCCCCTGCAGCATGTAGCATATATTTCCAAAGTTTCCCGGGGTATTATGGAAAGGGGGATGTCATCTGCTGGATCACCTGTGGCTGGGATACAGGTGCATTTATCCCTCTGTGGTTCTGTTGCAGCAGGTGGCCTTTGGCAAACAGGCACAGGTAACAGTTCCGGGATGCCACTTTCTTGCAGGGCATTCTCAGTAGCATGGGTCATAGGTAGAGTGTCATTGTTGCTGAATTAGCAGGACAGTATTTATGGCTGTATGGGCTTCCCACCATCTAGGTATTGCTTGGAGGCACATGGGGGAGAAGAGGCTTCCTCCAGTTGTCGTGGTCTCTCTTGCAGCAGTCTACCAAGAAGCATCCATGCGCCTTGCCATATGGTCCATCTTCTCTAACCCAGGGTTCATTTTTTTTGTCCAGTCTTTGCTGATGCTCAGGTACCTATCCACGATCAGTGGCAAGTCTGGCCGCAGGTGTGCATTACAATTGGCCAATAACAAAAACCACTTGACAATGACATGCTATTCCTGAACAAGCCACCAGTTGAACTGTCAAGATTCCCTCCCACAATACTCCCCGTAGACATATGGGGGTGTACAGAAGAGTCAAGTTCAGGCCAGGGCTGGTAGGAACTAGAATCTCACATGAGGCCAGCAGCCATCTTAGCTTAGGGTATATAAATCCCACCCATCCTGATAGTTCATGCTTGTCAGTTTTTTTTTTCCAGAGCAGTAGTCTGGCCATTTTCTTGCTCCCTGCTCTTTTGTATTTCCCTGGCTATCAATACCAGCAGACTTTTCAGGTACCTTTTTCTTTTGCCTTGTGTTTCCCCTTGTACTTCTTGTCCCCTGATCTTTTGTCTTTCCCTGGCTATCAATTGCTTTTGAATGTAGCTCTGCAGACTTTGCAGATACCTTTTTGATTTTTCCTTGTACACCTAGTAACCTGCTCTTTTATCCTTCCCTTGTTACCATTGCTTTAGCATGTATAGATGCAGCAGCCGTTATCCGACCATTTCTCGGACCAGCGTCAGTGAAGTCTGCTGTATTCCACGCGGCACTCACTATATCATCTTCCCATGAAGTCTGCCAATCCCACTTTTGTTTACCGTGCTGATTACCTGGATTCTGATTTGTGTGGTTGCAGTTCTGCGTGTATCCGCCAGATAGCAAAAGTGAATCTCTTTGCATAGACTATACAGTGGGTAGTGGGTAGTCAATGTGCAGGTGTTTAAAAAAACATAAAAACAGTGGCCATTACAGTGATCCATTGTTAATTGACCTTGGTCTCTGAAGACGTTATCAAATTCAGGCATTTCAAATTAAAATATCAAAACAGAATGTTGTGGAAATTATTCTACATTTCTATGCCTGCACAATTGCTGAATGGACATACACTGAACAGCACTGTACATCATGTCAAGTCCTTATACTAGACCCGACTGCAGTTGCGCATATTTAATATTTTCTGTAATTAATGCTGGAACAGATAAGAACAGATAAGAAGAACATTAGCAGAGATATATGGCTATACCATTGACAAATTTGATTTCTTCAAATTATCACCGAACCATCGGGGGTGGAAGAATTCAATAAGGCAAACTTTAACTATGAATGATTGCTTTTCGCGCACAGCCCTCCCCCCACCCCTCCGGGAAGTACCAGAGGTTTTTGGTCAGTACTCCCAGCTTTTGCCGGTATATTTGATCATGGCGACATCAAAAGGAGAAAGGTCGGGTTTAATCATTTAAAATTCGCACTTCCTGAGCCTGCAATGTGCCACCACCGGCTTACCAATACTATAACAATAACGGGCCGAACGTCACTGAAAACCTGGTGAATCTCAATCCTTGCTACCTGGCCCCACCTGATTACCAGCTTCAGCAGGCACCTGTCAATTTTAATGCTGATTACATGAGCGACCCAAGCTGCTACGCACAATACACCCATGAACTTGGATAATCTCCACCCGGTTGGCAAGGTTTATAATGAAGGTAAATATAATGTTATTATAGTAGTAACTTTAATTCGCAATGACACGCATAAACCACCACAGTATATAATATCTGTATGCCTGTCATAGCCCGTCAATTCTTGTACACATGCGCACTAGAGCGTGAGTTGATGCATGCGCACTACCTGTATACGTTACTTAAAGCATATTTTTTTCAGAAATGAAAGTTTGAAATCGACTGTCAAAAGATGATAAGGATGAAGTTCGATGGAACTCTAAAATTGCTATTTTTTAAACTTTGACTTTTTTTTACTTTTATACAGTATTACCAGTCTCATGATTTTAACAATGTTTCACACTTTTTTTTTATAATTATGTCCTCACCTGTAATAAAATTTCACAAATGTTTTATGCTTTACTCCACTTCCTGGTTAATGGAGTGTATAATGCCTTCCCAAATAGTGGGACACTGAACTTGCCCAAAAAACATATTTTTTATTTGATTTTTTTGTTTTCTATTCTACGTACTGTACAGTATTGTATTCTAAATGTATTAACCTTCGGTATTCAGATATACATAAAGATTACACACAGACAGGGTCTCAGGCGGTGATAACTTTAATTAACTTTGCAAACAGTTCTGTTTTTTTTAATCCTTCCCATTCATCCTTCCAGTAAGTATACAAAGACAGACAGTTGCCAACAAGAATACATTTCACGCTTATTAGCTGCAAATTAAGTACTGCACAGTTTTAATTCCATGGAGTTTAGCTGAGTCGCCTACTTCTTCATTGTGTAGAAAGCCTTCACTGCCAACACTGCCAATGTCCCAGACATTGAAGTCCAGGGAAAAAAAATTCTCATGAAGGAGAGAATAATTGTGGGGTTTAAACATAACCTTATGTGATGCATAGTGTTCATATTTAAACAAATGTAAAAAAATTTAAATCACTACCTATTTATTTCTCAATGATATTGCATTGTATACTTAGACATAGCATGTGCAATTTATGCTGACTAAGAAACCCCGGGGGAAAAAAATATTAATAAAAAAATTTGTTGGGGCGGGGGGGATTGCGGGGGTTCTATTCAATAGCCAAATTGTTAACCTTTGGTAGGCTTGGTCTGCTGTTCATATTATTTACAGACACACGGTCTCAGACACTGGTGATAACTTTTATTACATTTTCAAACAGTTCAAACAGTTTTTTTTCTAATCCTTCATACTCATCCTTGCTGTAGACCAAGGCTGACCAATTGAGTTGCACCTCTCCCACCAAACCCCCCAACCACCCCACAATGACAAGCCAAAGGAATTCAACTCGCTATCAACACCTCTCCCGGGCCATAGGAAATTCACACAGAATGACTAAGAAAGTTTCATGCTTTAGCTGTTGGCTGAGAAATATCATTTTCTGGTTCCACAAGCATGTGCATGGCAAACAAGTCCTGCATTGGGAATTTGTGTAGAAAGCCTTCACTGCCAATACTTTAGGACATTGAAGTCCAAATAAAAAAGTAATATTTTTTGTTCTCAAGAAGAAGAGAATAATTGTGGGGTTTAAACAAAACCTTATGTGAAGCATAGTTTTCATATTTAAACAAATGTAACATTTTAAAAATAACTACCTTTTAATTTCTCAATGATGTTGCATGTTATGTTATGGATACAGTATTTGTCATACTGTATGTAACCTAATGGGAAATATTCCTATCTATTCTTACTGTATACAGAAATATTCCCCACACACGGCCTCTGGGAGTGATAACTTTTATTAATTTAACAAACAATTTTAACAGCTGAGAACAAGAATACATTTCACGTTCAAAGGGGGTTTTAATTCCATGGGGTTCAGCTGAGTCACCGGGTGTAAACAACAGCTACAGTACTGTATGCATCTTCTAAGGGGTTTTTGTTTCCATGGGGTTCAGCTGAGTCACCGGGTGTAAACAACAGCTACAGTACTGTATGCATCTTCTAAGGGGTTTTTAATTCCATGGGGTTTAGCTGAGTCACCGGGTGTAAACGAAAACTCATTGAGAGAGGGGGGATTAGGCCAAACCATTGACTGTTATTATGCAAACAGGACAATAAACTTGGATACCCCCCACCCCCCCTTCTAAGAGTGCTGCCTCTCCTGTGAAAGAAAAAGAAATGGCTGCAGGATTAGTGTATTGAAGGCCTTGACTGATTAACAGTATTAACATCCACACAAAACAAATAAACTGCTAGTTACTGTACCTGTAATACAGACTGCATTTTTTCTCTAATAGTACTGTAGGTAATACACATACAGAATGTTGAATATAAATACATACTGTATATAAAATATAAAAAGGGGAGAATAAGTACAGACATGAAATGATAACGTAAGATTAACTTTACTGTAACGCTAACATTTAAACTGCTTCCTGTCAGTACCATACTTACCTGTACAGTACCTTTCTACATTCCGGTCATATTCCCATGACGCTCTAAGAGAACGGGCAAAATGCTGCCAATATATTAATGCAGTTGTTGCATATTTGTACAATGAGTATGTGTCTCCAGAAACTCTTTATTCCTTTTTTTAGTTCCTCCTTGTTGGCCGGTTTCACAACCTTGCTTAGATGATTCTTCAGCGCATGCCACACCAGGTCTATTGGGTTCAAATCTGGTGATCTGGAACGGTAGGGAAAAAAATTGGCGAATTAATCAAAACAGTTTAAAATAATGAGAAATAGTTACTGTATACAGGAGAACATACTTGGGCGGCGTTTTCACCCAGTTGATTCCGCTAGCAAGAATATAGGTACTAGAGGCGGTATGTTTTGGTCAATGTCCTGGAAGAACCGGTGACCACCAGATGGAAATCATGCCTAATGTATTTAACAATACAGGTGACAATTTGCTCTTGGAAAACACTTTATCCATGATTCCTGGACCAAGAGAAAAAAAAATGATTAAAATGCTGTACATTATGGTACAGAATACATTAGTACAATACATAATGCTACAGCATGTGACTTTGTGCATTACTGTACAGTACCTTCAAATATCACTATGCATCATAGTCTACTTCTAGATATAGCACCCCACACATGCATCTTCAGTGGGTGCTTGGGTCGCGGCTTCAGGGATAGTCATTTTTTTTAGCGGAAGGCAAAAGTGGCAAATCTCTCTAGAGCTACAGTTGTCTCATCGGAAAAGATAACACCCAGAAAAGTCTTGCCACTATCGATCAATGCCCATACTTGGTCCACTTTTTTAATCTTGTTGGGCTCCCTTATCATATGATAGGCTCTGTAATGATAAGGACGAATTTTACAGGTACAGTAAAACCCCACTTTTGTCTACAACACTTTACCTGTACTGTACAATACTGCACTGCACTATATTAATCATAAACCCTGTTCTGTCACTCTAGGAGCTACTGTACAGTGCACCACATTGGGTACAGCTCTGTACAGTGCTGTAGCAAGCAGCATTACACTTGCAAGAACAATACTATTGCATTATACTGTATTACAGTCGAACACTTACTTGGCGCATCCATATATCCAGCTCAGTTGGTGTCTCATCAACCTGATGCTGGTCTCAGATACTGTCATATTAGGATTCTTCCCCAGAACCATCTTGACCGTTGTTGTACAAAGCTCATCATTAGCATCGCTGATTTCATCCACCATTGTGACTGGGGGACTCTGCTTTACACTTTTAGTCTGTCCATGGGCATGATAGCAGACAGAACTATGTGCTAAATTGATGCCCAAAGTAAGTTAGCAGCGTTTGATCTGTTCAATTCCGTGTCCTCTCTTGTACATACAGTTGTGTGAAAAAGAAAGTACACCCTCTTTGAATTCTATGGTTTTACATATCAGGACATAATAACAATCATCTGTTCCTTAGCAGGTCTTAAAATTAGGTAAATACAACCTCAGATGAACAACAAAACATCACATATTACAGTGTCATGATTTATTTAACAAAAATAAAGCCAAAATGGAGAAGCCATGTGTGAAAAACTAAGTATACCTTATGATTCAATAGCTTGTAGAACCACCTTTAGCAGCAATAACTTGAAGTAATCGTTTTTTGTATGACTTTATCAATCTCTCACATCGTTGTGGAGGAATTTTGGCCCACTCTTCTTTACAACGTTGCTTCAGTTCATTGAGGTTTGTGGGCATTTGTTTATGCACAGCTCTCTTAAGGTCCAGCCACAGCATTTCAATCGGGTTGAGGTCTGGACTTTGATTGGGCCATTGCAACACCTTGATTCTTTTCTTATTCAGCTGTTCTGTTGTAGATTTGCTGGTGTGCTTGGGATCATTGTCCTGTTACATGGCCCAATTTCGGCCAAGCTTTAGCTGTCGGATAGATGGCCTCACATTTGACTCTAGAATACTTTGGTATACAGAGGAGTTCATGGTCTACTCAATGACTGCAAGGTTCCAAGGTCCTGTGGCTGCAAAACAAGCCCAAATCATCACCCCTCCAAGACCGTGCTTGACAGTTGGTATGAGGTGTTTGTGCTGATATGCTGTGTTTGGTTTCCGCCAAACGTGGCGCTGTGCATTATGGACAAACATCTCCACTTTGGTCTCGTCTGTCCAAAGGACATTGTTCCAGAAGTCTTGTGGTTTGTTCAGATGCAACTTTGCAAACCTAAGCCGTGCTGCCATGTTCTTTTTAGAGAGAAGAGGCTTTCTCCTGGCAACCCTTCGAAACAAACCATACTTGTTCAGTCTTTTTCTAATTGTACTGTCATGAACTTTAACATTTAACATGCTAACTGAGGCCTGTAGAGTCTGAGATGTAACTCTTGTTTTTTTTGCAATTTTTCTGAGCATTGCATGGTCTGACTTTGGGGTGAATTTGCTGGGAAGTCCACTCCTGGGAAGATTGGCAATTGTCTTGAATGTTTTCCACTTTTGAATAATCTTTCTCACTGTAGAATGATGGACTTTAAATTGTTTGGAAATGGCCTTACAACCCTTCCCAGATTGTTGGGCAGCAACAATTGCTTCTCTAAGATCATTGCTGATGTCTTTCCTCCTTGGCATTGTGTTAACACATACCTGAATGCTCCAGACCAGCAAACTGCTAAAACTTTGGCTTTTATAGAGGTGGTCACACTTGCTGATATCAAATAATCAAGGGCATTTGATTAGCAGCACTTGTCTACTACTTAGCATCCTAATTACTATGGAAGCAGTAAGGGTGTACTTAGTTTTTCACACACAGCTTCTCCATTTCGGCTTTATTTTTGTTAAATAAATCATGACACGGTGTAATATGTCATGTGTTGTTGTTCATCTGAGGTTGTATTTACCTAATTTTAAGACCTGCTAAGGAACAGATGATTGTTATTATGTCCTGATATATAAAACCATGGAATTCAAAGAGGGTGTACTTTCTTTTTCACACAACTGTATCCTGTATTCTCATACTGAGATGCTTTGAAATAACTTTCCTCTGCATCACTGCTTTAGAAAAGAAATCAAGCACAGAGGAATGTGCTGTATATTCGATGTACAGTATATTCAATGTGCATTGAATCAACAGAAATGATAGTGTATTTATAATGTACTTCTACAGGTAAAGTATACGCCCACTTTTAACACCTGTAACTCGTGGCCACACCCACCAACAAATGCCGCCAGGGGCACTGTGCATAAAAGGTGACACAAATTGCATAGCCTCCCAAATTCTGATCTCTATCTGAACACGCTCTTGTCCAGATACTGTATTGTGCATTCTTCCATCTTCTTCCATGGATCAATCCCTATTCTACGGATGCTGGATCCAGCTTCCTTCTACTGTCCCGACCACGAGAAAGTGAATGGCGGCAGCTGTTTCCAAGCCAAAGCCAAAGGTGCCTAAAGAAAAGTTACAGAAGGCTCCCAAGGCAAAGATCTCTGGCCCTTTGTATGTAAAGAAGAAAATGGCCAAAGTCATTGATAAAGTAATTTGGGAGGGCCGCTCAAGTGCCCCTGCACCCAACGAAGCAGAATCTGACTTCTCACACTTTTCAATTCCATCACCCTCCGCCACCAATGCCCAAACTGCCACCCGCTCTGACCCTTTGCCCATCATGGCTTGTCCGGACACCCCCCACTCACCACCACCTAGTCATGCTGACGCTTGCCAGACACCCCCCTCTCACCTCCACCACCCAGCCATGCCGAGGCTCACCAGACCCCCCTGCTCACCTACACCACCAAGCCACACCAAGGCTCAACCGGATGACACCATCACACCTTCCACCAGATCCAGCTTGGTAGTCCGCAAAATGGATGTTTTTAGTGGTTTCAAAATACCAGACAACACAACCGAGCAATACAAGGACAGAATGGAGGCCATGATGGATCTTCTTTTTCAGAGAATGGAGAGGATTGATAGGTCCATAGGTGTTCGCATAAAGAAGATTGAGAGGTACATCGCGGGGCTCTATTCTTTGTTTGGAGCCCCTGCCCCGTATGTCCGATGCCCCTATGCACACTCTCCATCCCTGGATTTGACCTTCACGGTGTGAACACCAAGCAAACCATGGGAACCCCCTCCGTCTCCAGGATATACCATTCTTTTGAACCAGGACAGAGAAAAAAATGAAGCACTACATCCATGCTATTAAGCCAGCAAAAACAACAGGAGTGTGTTCCCTCGATTAAAAATAAGGCTATTTTAATGGATCATTGCAGCAAACAATACAACAACATGTTTCGGACTAGAAAGCCCTTTATCAATAGTGGACTCACCACTATTTGGAGACACACATCTCATGTGAGTTTATTCCTTTGCTCCTTATCCCATCATCTGGATGCTGATCAATTATCATTTATTGTTCCCTTCCATTGGATGTTATACTAGTACTGCTCACCGGCAGGTGGTTAACATAATATCCTTACTGCAATGCTACGTGGGATCTTAACTTACCAGTCATACATCACTTTGGGACAATTATTATTTTTCAGCACAATCATTACTCATTAGAGGGGTATCCATATAAGACTTTGCCATTCTATCATTCAACAATGCTGTTCATTATGTTTTAGAGCACCATACAACAATTGTATATATATATACCATTCTTTTGGAGGGCCTCTGTATGAGGTAACTTGGGAGGTTCTCTCATTTTGCTGTATGGACAAGACCCATTGAGGTTGTTCCCCTCATACAGAGGAAAAAGGAAAGGTTCACAGTTCAGTATTAGTACCTGCAAATTCGGTTATACCTTGACGTTGGTATGCAGGCTTATGACACTTGGCCAAAGGGTTTAACTTAATAACCAAGAACATTTTATTATTGAAGTATTTGTACTTTATACTTATTACCATATATGTTTTGTCAATTGGATGTAGCATAGGGCACCCCATGTCTTTTGTTGTATCCATAGTGACACGTATGCGAAGAAATGCGATGACACAGATATGCATTTCAACAAGGTTCCATTGTGACACACACGCATGTAAACATTTTACATTTGGAAGAAGAGTGACGTTGTATTTTTGTATTATTCATTTTAACTTTATTATCCTGTACAAATAAAACATTTCATTCTTTAAAATTACTTTTTGGTGTGTTCATCTTTTTAATCTTCAAATTACAATTACACACACTTGAAGTTCAGTATGGGAATTAAAGACAGGTTGCATTGCAATTAGATTTTTAAGACAATAAATCGCGATCACTCACTTGAGTTTTTGACGGTATTGTAGACAACGCTAAAGTTCAATTTTCTGCAATCGATCAAAACAATAGTAAACTCGTGCCATAACACGTGAAAATTTCAAGAAATCACGCACCAAGCCCGGGTGTGCCACGGAATTAAACCCGAGAAATGGTCGGAAACAGCCAGTGCATCTGTAACTGTTGACTTTGCAGACACATTTTTTTTGCCTTTTCTGTTACTACCTTGGTATCACCATTAAACACTATCAATGTACCCTATTCCAGTCTCTTGTTGTTTTTGCAGTTCCATGTTACCTCCAAACGTTCCACACTCCTGATGTAAATTTAGACAGGAGCTTGGTCCTTGATGGGGTGCGATGGTTCTAAGATGTGGTGAGCTGGGTGTGTTGTGCTCGAGGTACTTGGTGCAGAATCAGCTTTGCAGGGAAGCTCAATGGCTATGGTTCCCGCTTGCTTCTTCCAGATTGATCCTAGAGTCTTGCCCTTTTGAAATTTGGATGCTTCCCGTCGGGATTTATTTTTTCACTTTATTCTCTGTAGAAGGGCTTTTAGGGGTCACAGGTTGTCTTGGGTCCTTGTTGCTGTAACTGGTACAGACGACAGAGGGAAGGGATGTCTCTCCACAGACAGAGAGAGACTGGAATACCCAATTGTATATACTCACAGTATTGCCTAAGTAATGAAGGACCAGTAGAACATGGATGTAAAGAGACTAGTTTGTATGACATATCACCAGAATGTGAAGCTAGAATTGTGGATTGGATAGTATTAGAAACCCCTGTACATGATTGGATGATAATATAAATGGAATAAACTAAGCTTTATTAATATAACCTCAATAAATGATTGGGACTGAAAAGTATACACCAAAATTGGTGTTAAAAAACCACCACGAGCATGCAGACTATTGCATGTAGTCATAAATAAGGGGTAAAGCCAGCTGTGTACGGTCTATATGGATGTGGGGCCCCCCAGTAGTAAGTGTAGAGACGGGTGTATATACTACACTGATATAAATGGGGAACACCTGTTCCACTCAAATAAAAGTATTTGGGTGCTCTAGGGCAGCGGTGCGCAATCTGTGGGGCACGACCCCCAGGGGGGGCGCGAGACTGCCGACGGGGGGCGCGGGGTTTACAGAGGCCCCGCGCGCTTCCCGAAGGCACTTAAATTAAGTGCCGGGGGAGCTGCAGGGCCTCTGTAAACCATACTTACCCGTGGCTCCAGCGGCTTCCTCCCGGCGTCGCCATGGCAACGCGGCGTCAAAATGACGCTGCGAGGTCATGTGACGTCACGTTGCTATGGCAACGTGACGTCATTACGCCGGAGCGCGGGTAAGTTGGGGTTGGGGGGGGGGGCGCGGGAGCGAGGGGACAGCCGTCAGGGGGGCGCAGGGAAAAAAGTTTGCGCCCCCCTGCTCTAGGGGGTAATACTGAGTGAAGCAAGGGCTGATGAGGGCCTAGAAATAGCTCCTCAGAGGGTGCATGTGCTGAGTCAGTCCCCAATGTTGTGCACTCTCATAGGTCTGTTGGTGGAACTAGGATTAAAATTAAATACTGGAATAGGTAAAACCCCAAATGACCATGTGCAGTCTGATCATGCAGCAAGCTGATAGGCGGAACAGGGACTGTTCTTGTTTACAGAGGATCAATACCTTGGGCTACATGGGTGGTGGAAAACATACATGTTTCATAGTAAATACTTCTTCCATGAGGAATTGTAGCAATATTTTGCATGCTTTGTAATTATTGGACACACCAGGAACACACTGTTGTTGCACTCAGAGTGTACGGCTATACAGGGCGTTTGTTCATCCAGCGGGTCGCAATAACCAGTGACGGAACCAGTGATGTCATCGGCAGACACCGAAACTCTGTCACGTCAATCAGCATTCTCCAACAGTGTTGAGGAACCACACAACAGCGCTCACAACTCGGGAAGCCTAGCAAACCAGGACGAGATCTTTTTCCAGCAGGAGTTGGTGTTTCACGGAGAGGAGATCCTGGGCACTTCATCTGGTACAGCCTGTGGGATCGGATGATAGATGTGGGAGATGGTGTTGTGGTAACATGTCCCTAACATGTCATGGTCTTTTATCCTTATCCTAATATACATGCAATACTCACCTGCTGACTGAATATTTTAATGCGTTTTTATACATACTTCACTATGAGATTTTGCGCTGTTTTCTTTTTTCTTTCTCTTGTCTAGAGCCTGAAGGCTGGTGCCCCACTGTTCCTTGCCACCAGTCAAGGGAGGAAGCCCCCTTCAAGGTAACAAAAACCCTTTTTCTTCTGAATTTTGTAACCGATTATAAATGTTCTGTATTTTGTATAGTTGGAAAGTGGATAAGTCACCCAATCCTAGAGAGGAAATGTATGTCTTGTAAGTGCTCCGATTGAGCATGGCTTATCTTACGTATTTGTAAGTGTTGCAGTCCCCAGCTGGGATGGAGTAAAACAGGCAGAGCCTGAGTAACTCAAATGTATTTCCAAGTATTGCAGTCCCACTGCTTGGGACTAAACAAACAGGCAGAAGCCTGAGTACCACAAATGTAGTAGTTAACGTTGCAGTCCTGAGTTAAAGTTGCAGTCCCTTGCCTGGACGGAATAAAGCAGGCAGAAGCCTGAATGATACAATATGGTGCTACATGTTATCTCTTTGTTAATCCTAAAAGACCGTGTCATAAAGAGCCCGGGCAGATGGTAGAGCAATTTAAAGGAGCTGTTTGTCACATATTGTGGGAATGCAGTCAGATTCTGAAAGGTTTGTGGGTTTGAGAATAAATGCGGAGGTCTAAAAAGGCTGCCCAGCTGAAGTGAAGCACAGACTCTGTGAGTAAAAGTCTGTCCAACTGTGTATGACTACCAGTTGTGATGACAGAATACACAGGGAAAAGTGTGAAAAGTATTGATGCAATCGCGCCTCCAGGGGTCAGGGCGGAGAATACATCTGAAAGTGCAAAAATTGTGGAAAAAAATGTGTTTATTGTGCATGTAATGAGTAATGAGCATGTCTTCCCGAAACAATGTCCTTTCTACGTGGCCCCGGAAAAGGAACCATATCAGATATGGTTATGGTGTCAAGAGCCCGGCCACACCAAACACTGTCCCTTTAGGCTGTATGACGATGATGAGGAGGATGACTCCTATGGTGGCCCATGAAAAGGACAGCCTCAGCAGCAAGAGGAATATTTTTTCTCATGAGAGAAGCAACTGCAGCAGAACACACTGCACTGTGGACACAAGGAAAATGCAGAAGTCTTTTACAGAGTGTGTACCTTCAGTACCACTGATGCATTGGAAAAGCAAAAAGCCAAGGCTGAGCTACAGCGAGGCCTGTCGGCAGCGGTCACTGTGTGTCAATGGAGAAGGCAAAGACAGTTGTTGCCGCCATGGATGAAAAGTAGAGAAAGTCTAACAAAAGCATTGCTAACTAGAAGCAGTACTATGAGGCCTCTCAGAGAGACATTCACAATCTCATTACATAGCAGAAAGTCTCCCAGAAAGAGGTCCATGCTCTCAGCACAGAGATCTGTAAATTGAAGGATGCTGAAGAAAAGATCCTGGTTCATTTAGAGACTATAACAAGAGAATATACAAGTCTTAAAAAGGAAAATTCACGAGGCAGAACAAATGAAGAAACTATTTGAACAAGAAAAGTTAGAAGTACAGGAAGCACTGGAGCAACGCACACAAGCAGAACACCTACTGCAGAGCAATCTGCAAGGCCTGCGTACGCATCTACGGGAGGCAAAGGTGAAACAGCAAATACTGCAGGAAGAAAGTCTGCAGGCTGCTAACGAAGTACAAGTGCTGCCGGAACATCTGAGTACCCAGTGTTTCCCTGCAGAACAGTATGACAGGAAGCATGAGGAGGTCCAGAAACGTAAGCAAGAGCTAGAGGCGCAGACATGCTGCTCCATCCCCAATAGTCATTATGCCCCGGAAAAAGAAACCATGAAAAGGAAAGCTCCTGGGACTTTAGCAAAGAAATCTGCAGAGCTCTGACATATAATGAATGAGACATTGATGCATATTCAGAGCCAGCACAAGGAACAAATGGAGGCTGGAGAGGAGAAATGTGAGATGTACTCAAGAAACAGAATTCTCTCGCTGGTGAAATGACCTTGTTGAAAAGGGAAAAAAACATTAGAATAATTCAAGAATACTGCAAAGCTCTCATCCAAGGAAAAAGGGAGGGAGAAAGTTATCTGCAAAACAACGTTACGGCGATGCTCCATAAAAAACTGCCGCAATTCCAAAAAACTTGGGAACCGTGGCTGGAGTCCGACCCCCGGTCCAAGCCGTAAGGGCCTCCCCTCTCCCTCCTCCCCCCCTTCTCCCCCTCCCACCTCTCCCTCCCTGTCTGTCTGTCCCCCCCCTTTTTTTCTATATGTTATAATGTTAAAATGTTTATTGTAAACTCTCTGTACCAATCTCAGTCATGTGCTCATGACAACTCTGTACCCTTGGTTATATATTTCCAATAAAAAAAAGAGTGGGGGGAAAAAAACGCTCCGCAACTGTCGTCATCCAGGCTACAGAGGGATGAAAACTTGCAAGTTTCATCGCCGGATAAAGCAGCCTGTGTTCTATCCTATTTAGATCAAAAAGTGCAGCCACAGTGTAATTGTTATCCATCCCACAGCTTCCAGTTAAAAATCCAGACCAGAGTTCACAATGGTTTTAATTTCTCTCACCTGTCCTCCAACTAGAGGGAAATCTCTGTCTAAGTAAGCGCTCCGATTGAGCAGGGTTTATTTTTTATCCTTTCTATGCAAGTGTTGCAGTCCCCTGCTGAGACGGAATAAAACAGGCAGAGACCTGAGTACCTCAAATGTATTTCAGTAAAAGTTGCAGTCCCTTGCTGGAATGAAATGAATATGGAAAATAGCTGAAGCGCTCAAATGCAGGTATATCTCAAAATGATAATAAGCCAGACCACTGTACCAGGGTACTAACAATTGATATAGTACCTATTGTGTCATATAATGGGTACTATCCTCCTGAAGACAGGTGGTGTGTGGTGCAACCCACTCACCATATGTCTCATTGGCAGGTTCCCCTGAAAAATATGCAAATACTCACATCCTGGTAGGGCAGGCAGGCAGGCTGTGCAGCTACTCAATGCAATACAGGGAAAAGGGAGACCAAAAAGCGCACCAGCACAAACGGAGCAGGAAGAAACCAGAACAAAAAAATGATTAAAAGGGCACTTTAATGTGGCAAAAGACCCATCCAATGCATTTCGAACGTCGCAGCGTTCTTTTTCAAGGACGCTGCGACGAAATGCATTGGATGGGTCTTTTGCCACATTAAAGTGCCCTTTTAATCATTTTTTTGTTCTGGTTTCTTCCTGCTCCGTTTGTGCTGGTGCGCTTTTTGGTCTCCCTTTTCCCTGGAATGAAATGAAGCAGACAGAAGCCTGGATGATACAATATTGTGCTATGTGTTCTCTTTGTTTACCCTAAAAGACTGTCATAAAGAGTCCGGACAGATGGCAGAGCAACGTAAGGAAGGCATTTGTCACTATATATATATGTGTATACATTTGAAGTTATGGTGGGTGAAAAAGGCAACAAGAAACTTCCACTGTATAGCATTTAGCACATAAAAAGATCACTTGTGAGCACATTCTTAGACAGGTCTGCAACCCTGCCTTTCACCATTATCACCTAATATATATATATATATATATATATACATATATATATATATATATATATATATATGTATATATATATATATATATATATATATATATTGTGACAAACGCCCCTCTTTTGTAGCGCTGACGTCTGTCTGGGTTCTTCCCGACACAGTCTTCTAGGGTTAATTATACAACAAACAGGAACATGCAAAGTATTACGTTGCTTAACTCAGGCTTCTGCCTGCTTTATTTTCAATCCAAGTAAGGTACTGCAGCTTTAACATGTGTAGGTTAGAGGCACTCAGACATTTTTCATTCAGCGATTCACTTATATCAGTGTCATAGTATTTCCCACACTGTTATTTCAAGTAACAAGAAACCAAATTATATAAACAAAATCCTATCCCTTTCAGGGATCTAACTACACATCATAATCAGCCTCTAACTGCTGCTGGGCCAACTAACCTGGTTCCCCAGCTTAAAACAATGCCCTCTCATTTAGGGTCACTAGATACAGCATAGTCTTTTAGAAACAGCAATACATATTTGTTTGTCTTATCTGTTCGTGGTGGGAACTCGGTCCCAAGTGTCTAGGCAAATCCTCTGGTACTGTGATACTTGGAGGGGCCGTCCACCCCGAAACTGGATGCAGGGGAGCAGCGACACCCCCAGCCCCCAGGCTCTAAGGAGAGAGACTGAAATGCAAACCTCTCTGCTCTAAATACCTGTGCATGGGATTAGAAGAGCAGGTGAGGGAGAACTAGACCCATTGTAATCTGTGGTCTGGATTTTCCATCCAGCAGCCTGAGTTAATTTGAAGCTGTGGAATGGATCATTTTTAACTATTCCTGCACTTTCTGACCTAAAACGGGGCAGAAAGCTGCCTAACATCTTTGGACTATGTCACAATATATATATATATATATATATATATAGATATATAGATATATATATAAAGTGCTTGACAAATCACCCACAAATCTACTCGCCGAACCAAAAAATCTACTTGCCACCTAGTCCCGCCCCAACTCTGCCTCTAGTCCTGCCCCTAGTCCCGCACCCAACCCCGCCTCTAATCCCGCCCCCAACCCCGCATTTAAAAAAAAACATAAATTAAATAAATTGAATAAATTCCTAGTAAGAACATTCTTTTTTGACATAAGTTTATTTATTGTATTACATTATACTACAATTAGTCCTTGTTACATGTGTGTGTGTGTGTGTGTGTGTGTGTGTGTGTGTGTGTGTGTGTGTGTGTGTGTGTGTGTGTGTGTGTGTGTGTGTGTGTGTGTGTGTGTGTGTGTGTGTGTGTGTGTGTATGTGTGTATAAATGTCGAATCTAGAAAAAAAAGCCAGATGTGAATGACTAGTTTCCTGCACCCCTTAACTAGTGCCTGGATGCCCCCGCTTCACAATATTTAAAGCAGCAATCCAGCCTGGGATCTTACCTGATCCGCAGTCCCTCAATGTCCAGGTACCTCATTCCCGCAATGTTATACATTGGAGGGGAGGTGTTCCCTACCTGTCTTCTCGGTTACGGGGGATTCCGATGTCTTCCGTGTGAAGCTTGAGTCAGATCTGGAAGAAAGCAGTATAGGATTTTTCGGTGTAGTATAGGGCAGTTATGATATACAGGGTAAATAAGATATCCAGATCCAGATTGTGAGACAGATAGAGGGTGAGACAGAGAGAGGGTGAGAGAGACGGAGAGAGAGGGTGAGAGAGTCGGAGAGAGAGGGTGAGAGAGACGGAGAGAGGGTGAGAGAGACGGAGAGAGAGAAGGTGAGAGAGACGGAGATGTGTAAGGGGGTGTAAGAGAAACACCCGACCTGTGCGGGCAGCGGGAGCTCTGGGGACTGGATGTATCAGTGTACAGTATATATAAATATTTATTAAAATGCATTAAATTCCCCCACCTCAAGCATCTGTCCACAATCCTCTCCATGACCGGATCAGTGCAGGTCTTGTAAGTAGGAGGTGACACAATTATACAGGAGGATATATAGGAGGAGGAGGAGCATTAGCAGATGCGCGAGCACCCCCAACCCCCACCCCATTACCTACCCGTGCAGAGAAGGAAGGGCAACTCCAAGCCATGTCAACTCCTGGCAACTCCAAGCCATATCACAGCCAGAGAGATTTTTTTATTTTTTCGAGCAGGGGATTTTGTTTTTGCAGAACAGGGGAAAAGCTAATGGCCAAGAGCCAATATCCGATCACAGCTGGCGAGTTGGCGACCGGGTTTGTCGAGCACTGTATATATATATATATATATATACCTATATATCTATCTATATATATATATATATATAGATAAAAATAATATAATATATACATATGTATGTTTATATATTTTGTGACTGTAATACTTGTACGTGGTAAATATTATTACAAAAGCAGCCTTACAATCTACAACTACTTTAATCATTCAAATGCTAAACAAAAAGCAAAAACAATTCCCATAAACATTTGTTCTCTTTTTATGTATTGATTACATACAGTATATTGTGTCAATTACTGTAGACGTCCTGAAGATTACCTATCATTCATTTTAATAAGCTGCAAAGAAGAGAAATGTGTCTTTAACTTTAGTTCTCAAGAGACAGGTTAGATTGTCTTTGGAGCACTCTCTTTCCCCCCCTCCTCTCTCACTCAATCCCCCCTCACACTCAAATCTCTGACACTCAATCCCCCTCCCCTCCTCACACTCCATTCCCCTAGGATCAATTCCCCCTCAATTCATTTTACCTTGCGGGGAGGGGTGGATAGGCCTGCTTTGGCTTTAGCTGCATCGGTGTGGGACAGTGGGAGGCTGGAGCAAGCTGCAAATAGTGCTGCTCGGTGACGACTGTTCACTCGGATGGAAGATTGGACCTTGATGATTTCCAGGTGGGGAAACCAGTAGGGGATAAGGAATGGGAGTCCTGCCCCCACAGCATGTAGAAGCACCAGCAGCTGGAAGCGGAAGTTCGGCTTGATCTCAAGCCACCATGGGCCCAATTTCCATCACCGACATGCTGGGCCCCCGTGCTATTGACCCACGCCACATTGTGGCATTTAGTAGGACAGTGGTTACGCCATTGATTCCAGTGCCGACCAGCGGGGTACTGCTGCAGCATCTGGGGAGAGCTGGGGCCCAGCTGCTGCCTGGCAACAAGTGGAGCATATGAAGAGTGGGCCCCATGAATAGGGGGCCCAGGACACATCCTCCCCATGCCCCCACCTTAATCTGCCCCTGGCAACATTCATATACTACGTACAATACAATGTGTTAATGTTGGGTATGGCTGAGTTTGTGATTCTGTATTTATTGTGGCAAGGTGACAAAAGTAATACAATACCAATAACAAAAAAGTAATGCACAACTTCATCATGACTGAACTGGACAATGGCACTGACACTAAACCTACTGTGGATATTTACAAGCCAGAGGTGGCCAACATGAAAACAGAAGCCTGACTTTTAGACTAGATTATTGCAATGGTCACAAGGGTACAGGTGATGCCCCGCAAGCTGCTGCTTCTGCCATATTCTCGCGTTGTTTTCGTTTTCTTTGTGTAGTTGTAGACAACGCATGAGCTGGTTGCTTGTATCAATGGATTTTAAGGGTCCTGTACTGTGTATAGAATTGAATGACAATATCCTGCAGCTGATGCTGATTAGTGGAGGAGAAGTGGAAGTGAGTGGCCTATGGTTATTTATTTAAGTTATACATGTTATATTGTTGTTTACAGCACAATATATATTTTTACTACTAGTCATTCATAAGAACTTCAACATTATGTTTTCCACAGGAAAAAAATGTATTAAACAAAACATTTAAAAAACAAACAAAAAAACACCTCAATCTCACCATTAACTCCCTCACTGAGGGCCTGGACACAGATATTCTCTGTACAATCTGCCAGACACATACCGAATTGCAATGAAACAAACCCCACAAAACCATGGGATGTGATTCTACTAACTGCTCACAGCCAGTCCGCGGTATAAAAAGTGTTCCCGCGGGTGGAGTATAAAAAGTGTTCCCGTGGGTGGAATCATTTATTGTCACGGTACCGAAGAGAGTAGATCTTGCTATATCTGTATAATACTTTTGGAACTATTTATGAAGCCCGTAATTCCATATTGTTTGAAGTGGCCCAATATTTTTTGGGGCCAGAAATGGCCTGAACAGCTGCTTCGGAAAATATAGAATTACCTGCATTAAGCTCCATTAGACTATTTAACCCAAGGTTAACCTAAATTACCATCAGGTTATTCGTAATACCGATCCACTTAAGTGAATAACATAGCGTTAACCAAGTTAACTCCTTGAAATGCTAGTCCTAATATAAAACCCCAAATACAACTTTATACAATATGTGGAGAGACACCTGAGCACAAAAAGCAACACAAAAGAACAGATGCTGCGCTCCTACCAATTTGGGCTAAAATATACTAGTGACATGTTTATATTTAGAACCTAACTATGTGTGACAAAGGAGTCATTTGGTTGCATCTTTTGATCAAAACATGATTCAAGCCTATCAATCTCGTCAAGGTAGACTCTGTTTAGCAGGTACCTACACTGAATATAAATAATTTCTTATTGTCCTGTGGAACTAAACTTTGCGAAATATGTGAAAGTGCCCTGAAGGGGTTAAATAAATGAAGCATATGATTTTGTGATTTAGTGCAATTAAAAGCTTGTCAAAGCTAGTATCAGAGTTCCCTTCTTATAAAGGTGAACTATAGGTGCACAAATACCCTAATGTGAAATATTACACATATCTCTTCTTTCTGTCAGCCATAAACACTCACCTACTCTTCAGTGGGGGTGACGTGTAGACTGAGAATGAGGTGTATTATACCTTCATGCTAATTGGAGAATTGGTAGGGGCTCTATGCTGAATGGAGGAGCCATACATACTCCAAGGAACTGCTCAGTAAAGCAGAAATCGGGCGAGCCAAAAACCTACCCCTATGACGCAATGTATCTGTAACGCATAAAAAGCAACACACCTTAAACACTTGGTAAATATGCTAATTTAATTCATTTGAATACACACGGCATATCCAAATTAGCTCATCCTCCTATCCAACAAACCCTATATTTCAGGGTCTGGATGGGAGTACAGTATCACCACCTTTTGGTAAGACAGGCAGTATGGGTGTCATGTTGTTTAAAGATAACGCAAGGCAGTGCTAATTTAACCTGATTTTAAGTCTATGCTTATGAGTTAAACAACGGATGTTTTTTTACATGCAACATTTGCCACGTAATATTAGTGTTGTTTTTCACAATAAATTTTATGTACTGCAGGACACTGTACCAGATGGGTTTTAGCACTTTTGAGATGGGCACATTGAAGCTACCTCTGGATATTCTCAGGATTGCTACTTCCAAATCAAAAAAAATTAACATACCATACCATACCATACTCCCTCCACGCAAATTTAAGTAATTCGTATAAAAATGAACGCATTATTACTCATCTACAAACAAGATTTGCACCGCTACTTTTAATCATGGCTACCCCTTGTCTAATAAAATAAACTGTACTCTGTTCTGGACGGGTTATTTTTGCTAATGTTTCATTTTTTTTGATTTGTGATAAAAAAAAATTGTTCATGGTTTCTCTCTATTCTAATGTGTTCTCTGTAAATCACTGCATACATGGTTAGTCCTATCTGTATTAAAGTCTAAATACATCTATATCCCATTGCCTCCCTGTAACAGGGATGTATCACTGTTTGAGAGAAACTGCCTCTAAATCCAGCAGTGTGCTGGTTAATTGCACACAGGCAATGAACCATACTCCACCTGGCTGATTAGGATTTTAAAAAGCCTGATGTGAGAAATAGGAGAGAGCTTCCTTAGCTCACATTTGGGCTGGCATAAGGATAAAGAGGACTGCAGAGATTTCCTTAGCCCACAACTGGGCTGACCAGAGGAAAAGATGACGTCTTGATGCACACAGAAGGACTGTATGTTGACAGCAAGACAAGGGGACAAGAACTCTATAACTGGACACAGAGAGTGTTATAGCACAAGGATGCTGACCCAGGAGAACAGATAGGCCTTCTCCTACAGCTACAACAACAGATACAGATAAGAGACTTTCTTGTTGGACTGTTGTATGTGTGTGTGTGTATATATATATATATATATATATATATATATATATATATATATATATACAGTGTTCGACAAATTACCCAAAAATCTACTCGCCCAACCAAAAAATCTACTTGCCACCTAGTCCCGCCCCCAACCCCGCCCCTAACCCCGCCCTAGTCCCACCCCCAACCCCGCTTTAAAATAAAATATATAAATAAAATACATTTAATAAATTCCTAGCCAGAACAACATTCGTTTTTGACATAAATGAATTTATTGTATTACATTATACTACAACTAGTCCTTGTTACGTGTGTGTAAATGTCGGATCTAGAAATAAAAGCCAGGTGTGAATGACTAGTTTCCTGAACCCCTTAACCAGTGTCTGGATGCCCCCGCTTCATAATATCTAAAGCAGCAATCCCGCCTGGGATCTTACCTGATCCGCAGTCCCTCAATGTCCAGGTACCTTCATTCCCGCAATGTTTTACATTGGAGGGGGGTGTTCCCTACCTGTCTTCTGGGTTAGGGGGGGTTCTGATGTCTTCCGTGTGAAGCTTGAGTCAGATCTGGAAGAAAGCAGTATAGGTTATTGCGGTGTAGTATAGGGCTGTTAAGATATAAAGGGTAAATAAGAGATCCAGAGTGTAAGAGAGAGAGACACAGAGAGAGAGACACAGAGAGAGAGAGACAGCGAGAGAGAGACAGCGAGAGAGAGACAGCGAGAGACAGCGAGAGACAGAGAGAGAGAGACAGAGAGAGGGAGGGGTAGAGAGAGACACACACAGAGAGAGAGAGAGAGAGACACACAGAGAGAGACACACACACAGAGAGAGACACACACACACACAGAGAGACACACACACACACACACACACACAGAGAGAGACACACAGAGAGAGAGAGATGAGACACACAGAGAAAGAGAGACACAGAGAAAGAGAGACACACAGAGAAAGAGAGACACAGAACGAGAGAGAATGAGAGAGACACAGAGAGATAGAGAGAACACACACAGAGAGAATGAGAGACAAAGACAGAGAGGGCGACAGGGAGAGGGTGAGGGCGACAGGGAGAGGGTGACACAGGGAGAGGGAGACAGGGAAAGGGTGAGGGTGACACAGGGAGAGGGCGACAGGGAAAGGGTGAGGGTGACACCGGGAGAGGGTGACACCGGGAGAGGGTGACACACACAAACACTCACAGACACACACAAACACTCACAGACACACACAAACACTCACAGACACACACAAACACTCAGACACACTCACAGACACACTCAGACACTCACAGGCACACTCACAGACACACTCACAGACACACTCACAGACACACTCACAGACACACTCACAAACACACTCACAGACACACTCACAGACTCAAACACACACAGACACACAAACTCACACAAACACTCACTCACACAAACACTCACTCACACAAACACTCTCACAAACACATACACTCACAGACACATACACTCACAGACACACACTCACAGACACACACTCACAGACACACACTCACAGACACATACACTCACAGACACACACTCACAGACACACACATACACTCACACACACATACACACACACACACAGACACACACACAGACACTCACACACACCCACTCACACACCCACCCACTCACACACACAGACACACACAGACACTCACTCACACCCACTCACAGACACACAAATACACACACTCACACCCACCCACACTCAGACACACACTCACACCCCCCCACATACATTCATTGGAAGGGAGGGGGCTTACCTGTTCCTCCAGGGCCTGCTTGTCCTCCACATGCTGCTCCACATGTCAGGGGATCGGGCAGGAGTTGCGGTAGGATCGGGGGGGGGCAGCGGGAGGATGGGGGGGCCAGCGGGAGGATCGGGGGTCAGCGCGGGGATGGGGGGGCCAGCGGGAGGATGGGGGGGCAGCGGGAGGATTGGGGGGCAGCGCGGGGATGGGGGGGCCAACACGAGGATCGGGGGGCCAGCGGGAGGATAGGGGGGCTAGCGGGAGGATCGGGGACCAGCGGGGGGACAGCCGGACAGGCGCACGGCCACCAACCTCCCCGATGGGAAACGTGGCAAGCCGCGCGTGCGCCCAGGCTGCAGCCAGGAGGGGGGTCAGGCAGCCATGCTGGGAACAGCCGCACGGGCCACACCAACCTCCCCGATGGGTAATGTGGCCGTGAACATTAGCAACCCCCCCCCCCCTCCTCTCCAGCGCGTGCGCACGCGCACCCCCCTCCCTCTACCTCCCGCCAGGCTGCTTCCCTTCTTCCCCGCTCCTATTACCCTGCCCGCGCGGGTGCCAAAGGAGCGTGGGACGAAGGGGAAGCGCCTACCTGGTCTTCCAGCCCTGGGCAGCAGCAGCCACGGGGACCCCCCCCCCCCCAGCCTACATCCGGGGACCCCGGGATCCCCCCTCCCAGCCTATATCCGGGGACCCCCCCTCCCAGCTTACATTCCTATCTGGGGACCCCCCGTCCCAGCTTACATTCCACCCCGGGCAGCAAGCTGGCATCGGGTGCAGGGGGAGGGGCTGACCCAGAGCTGCCAGCTGGCCCTCTTCCTCCCGTCAGGCCAATCAGGGAGGCAGATTACTTATTTATTTATTTTAAAAAAAAAGAAATTGGCGCGAACGGGGAAATTTGAGGGGGAAATTTGAGCGCGAATGGGGGAAATTTGAGCGGGAGCTTGGGAAATTTAAAAAAATACACGTGTGCTGCTTGGGCCAATATTTACACGCCCGGGGGTTAAATCCACCCGCCCCGGGCGAGTAAATATATAGGATTGTCGAACACTGTATATATATATATATTGTGACATAGTCCAAAGATGTTAGGCAGCTTTCTGCCCCGTTTTAGGTCAGAAAGTGCAGGAATAGTTAAAAATGATCCATTCCACAGCTTCCCATTAACTCAGACTGCTGGATGGAAAATCCAGACCACAGATTACAATGGGTCTAGTTCTCCCTCACCTGCTCTTCTAATCACATGCACAGGTATTTAGAGCAGAGAGGTTTGCATTTCAGTCTCTTTCCTTAGAGCCTGGGGGCTGGGGGTGTCACTGCTCCCCTGCATCCAGTTTCGGGGTGGGCGGCCCCTCCAAGTATCACAGTACCAGAGGATTTGCCTGGACACTTGGGACCGAGTTCCCACCACGAACAGATAAGACAAACAAATATGTATTGCTGTTTCTAAAAGACTATGCTGTATCTAGTGACCCTAAATGAGAGGGCATTGTTTTAAGCTGGGGAACCAGGTTAGTTGGCCCAGCAGCAGTTAGAGGCTGATTATGATGTGTAGTTAGATCCCTGAAAGGGATAGCATTTTGTTTATATAATTTGGTTTCTTGTTACTTGAAATAACAGTGTGGGAAATACTATGACACTGATATAAGTGAACCGCTGAATGAAAAATGTCTGAGTGCCTCTAACCTACACATGTTAAAGCAGCAGTACCTTACTTGGATGAAAATAAAGCAGGCATAAGCCTGAGTTAAGCAACGTAATACTTTGCATGTTCCTGTTTGTTGTATAATTAACCCTAGAAGACTGTGCCGGGAAGAACCCAGACAGACGTCAGCGCTACAAAAGAGGGGCGTTTGTCACAAATGGTGGAGAATGCGGGTCGACACTAAAAAGTCTGTGGGTTTGCAAATAAATGCGGGGCTTTAAAATGGCCGCCCAGCTGAACTAAAGTACAGATGCTATGAGTGAAGTCTGTCCCACATTGTATATCAGTTGTGCTTCTAGCATACACAGAGAATGTGCGAAGTGTGGATGCAATAGCACCCTGAACCCAAACAGAAAACCAAAATGTTTTGCTGAAGAAAAAAAAATTGCAGCTAGCAAGTGCTGTATGTAAGTTGCTGAAGTGAGTGAAATTGCAGCTAGCAAATTGTCCCTGCCGGGTTTCTAAAATGGCCGACGTGAAATGTTTGTTTTGCACGTAATCTTGAAAAACAGTGTCCCTTCAGGCCATACGATGATGATGACGACGACTCGTATGTGGCCCCGGTAGGAGAGCCGTACCCACAGATGAATTTAGTATGCTGGGCCTGTCGTGAAGTAGGTCACATGGAAGATGTGTGTCCCAAAATGTTCAAAGACAAACAGCTGCAAAAGCAAGCAACGCCCTGTGAGTGCAAGCAAGATGTGGAAGCTACCAGTGAGTGTGTGCCCAGTACCACTGATATCTCTGGAGCTAATAAAGCAAAAAGAAAGAAGAAGAAAACTATTCCTCAAGTCACAGGGGAAGTGACCGAGCCACTTGAACCTGCGCTGTCAGGACATGCGTCAGAAAGGCGCCGAGATGTGCTGCAGACCGGAGTGACCGGCAGAATTGTCACGGGAACAGTGGCAAAGAAAAAGGAAGAGCAAAGGGAAACTGAATCCTTGAACCAGGATAAAGAGGCTTTGGTTTCTGCACTCCAAGCTGCCCGCCATGATTATGAAGTCCTGTGGCAGGATTTGGTGAAGGAGCGAGAATGTTGGAAGAAGGTGCAAGAAGCGAACACCGAGTTACAGAGGTGTATACTCCCAGCTTTACAAGAGTACGAGGCTTTGAAGAAAACAGAGTCTCTCTTACGGAGTGAGCTGGAAGAGGTGACGACTAGTCTGGAAAAGGCCAACACCGTAATTGCCAGCATGGATGAAAAACAGATTAAGTCTGACAAAATGATTGCTATCCTAAAACAGAAATACAGGAAGGCTCTACAAGAGGTTCATGCGCTCAGCACAGAGTTGCAAAACTCATGCCTGGAGGGCCACGGTCTGAACGCAGAGCTGGGAATGTTGAAGCAAACCCATGAGATTGCCCTGTGTGATTTAGAGACTGTAAAGCAAGAAAATGAGAATCTGAAAATGAAAAATTCAGATTTGACTGACCAAGCAGAAAAAGTGAAGAAACAGTTGACTCAGGAAAAATTAGAAGAGCAGGAAGCACTACAGAATGCATTGATGCACACTCAGACCAAGCACCAGGAGGAAATGGACGCTCTGAGAACAGAATTGCGAGATGTGTGCACAAAACAGAATTCTCTCGCGGAGGAACTTAACATATTGAAAAAGGAGAAAAGCATTCGAATAATTCAGAAGCACTGCAAAGCTCTTATCCAAGGAAGAAGGGAAAGAGAAAATTATCGGCGTAAACGCGCCGCAACTATCATCCTACAGGCTGCCCTACAGAGGGATGAAAATTCGTCAGTTTAATCGCCGGAATAAAGCAGCCTGTGTTCTTCAATCATTCTACCATGCCCGCATGGTACGAAACAGGTTCCTCATTATGAAAGGAGCAACTATAAAAATCCAGTCTCTGACTAGGATGGCACAGAACAGGATTCGCTATCAAACCCTGAGAAATTCATCACTGGTTATCCAGCAGTACTTCCGCCTGAATAAATGTAGGCCTCAGGAAAAAGAGGTCCAAGACTACATGCCTGCCGGCTGCAAAGATAAAATGCCATAGGGTACAGCCGGAGTTAGTGAGAGCCCCATCAAGGTGAAGGTGCTCCAGGTAATCAGTGCTTCATCTTCTAAGTACCATATAATTGCCCCAAAGGGAAAATCCCAAATCTCTGAGAGTGATGGTCGTGAGAAAATACATGGCAGTAAGAAGTACCATAAAGGTTCAAAGGTTGCAAAGCAAAAGCGACGAAGGTCAACGCTGGCCTTGAATTTTTCCGGATCTCGCCACTCTGGGCCACAATATAAAGACAAAGACTATCCGGCCCCAGAGTTCCGTCAGAAGCTAAAGAAACAGTCCAGTCATTTGCAGGTTGCTGCGGGTGTTAAAATGAAGTCAGAAGATGTAATGGACTGGAAGTCAAAAAAAAAAAAGTAAAAAATGTTTGGGAATGACCCATTTTTATGTTATACGAGTGGACTATGTCACTTAACTTTGCAAATAAGCTAGTGTAGTTATGCTCTATTAGGCCTCTAGAATAAGCATTTTGTAAATATTGCAATGTTATTTTTCTCTTCATTGAAAATGTAGGTAAAATTACAAATTAATATACAGGGTTGACGACCCTTAAGATTACAAGGCTGTAGTTTAAATATATATATATATATATATATATATATATATATATATATATATATATATAGTTATACGTTACCGTTCCAAGGATTGGTAAACAAGAGACAGCACTCAATGTTGAAAATCAAAGTGTATTAGTGAAAGCAAAAATACATCCAGAAACCCAACGTTTCGGTCCTACAGAATGGGACCTTCCTCAGGATGGTCCCATTCTGTAGGACCGAAACGATGGGTTTCTGGATGTATTTTTGCTTTCACTAATACACTTTGATTTTCAACATTGAGTGCTGTCTCTTGTTTACCAATCCTTGGAACGGTAACGTATAACTACATTCTCTATATGGGACGTGCACCTGTGGCTTACCAGCACCTATTGGAGTGCCAACTGCCTTATCTGACTATATATATATATATATATATATATATATATATATATATATATATATATATATATATATAAAACATAATACTGAGTTAAGTTATGGTGAGTAAAAAAAGTGACAAAAACCCTCCACAGGAAAGCAAATATGCAAATATAACTGTATGCTCATCTGCATGTCTTAGGCAGGTCTGCAACCCAGCCTTTCCCCATTATCACCCAGCATACAGCACTTCCACTGCAGCAAGGGATTCTGGGAAATGACATGCAAATGAGCACACAGTGTCACTTTTTGCCTCAATAACCATTTTTAACATGGTTCCCTATAGGCTTAAGCTTGCTGCATGGTCACAGCTTTGAGCACAGCCAGGGTTAAGGTGCATACCCATGGATATATATATTTTTTTTTTTTTAAACTACAGCCTTGTAATCTTAAGGGTCGTCAACCCTGTATATTAATTTGTAGTTTTACCTACATTTTCAATGAAGAGAAAAATAACATTGCAATATTTACAAAATGTGATATATATATATATATATATATATATATATATATATGTATATATTTATATATATTTATATATATATATATATATATATTGGTAGTTTACAATATAGGAAAAAATGCCCTTTTCGGTTGGTAAATATATGAGGTTCATATTCTAGAGTAGAAAAACCCAGGGAGGTAATAGAAACTGTCTGGTTTTGTGAGTATATTTAGCATATCCTGGATTATAAGAATGTGTGCTAGACATTTATGTTTCAAAATAGTTCCCTAATAGAGAGCAACAAAATATGGTTGCCAAGTATAGTCTCTTATGACGAAAACTATTGTCCATAATTGCTGTAAAAAAACTAAAAATAAAAAAAAAGTTCATATTCGGGTCGTGAATATTTAATATTGTACTGGGGAGTTAGCTTAAGTATTTCAGGTAGGATGCTCACCCCAGTGAGGTCCATGGCCGCTCACCCCAGTAGGTGTGAGCTGGGGAGGGGGATATGTGACATAGTCCAAAGATGTTAGGCAGCTTTCTGCCCCGTTTTAGGTCAGAAAGTGCAGGAATAGTTAAAAATGATCCATTCCACAGCTTCACATTAACTCAGACTGCTGGATGGAAAATCCAGACCACAGATTACAATGGGTCTAGTTCTCCCTCACCTGCTCTTCTAATCACATGCACAGGTATTTAGAGCAGAAAGGTTTGCATTTCACTCTCTCTCCTTAGAGCCTGGGGGCTGGGGGTGTCGCTGCTCCCCTGCATCAAGTTTCGGGGTGGACGGCCCCTCCAAGTATCACAGTACCAGAGGATTTGCCTGGACACTTGGGACCGAGTTCCCACCACGAACAGATAAGACAAACAAATATGTATTGCTGTTTCTAAAAGACTATGCTGTATCTAGTGACCCTAAATGAGAGGGCATTGTTTTAAGCTGGGGAACCAGGTTAGTTGGCCCAGCAGCAGTTAGAGGCTGATTATGATGTGTAGTTAGATCCCTGAAAGGGATAGGATTTTGTTTATATAATTTGGTTTCTTGTTACTTGAAATAACAGTGTGGAAAATACTATGACACTGATATAAGTGAACCGCTGAATGAAAATGTCTGAGTGCCTCTAACCTACACATGTTAAAGCTGCAGTACCTTACTTGGATGAAAATAAAGCAGGCAGAAGCCTGAGTTAAGCAACGTAATACTTTGCATGTTCCTGTTTGTTGTATAATTAACCCTAGAAGACTGTGTCGGGAAGAACCCAGACAGACGTCAGCGCTACAAAAGAGGGGCGTTTGTCACAATATATATATATAGCTAGCATGCCCCCCCCCCCCCTGGGAGATTATGGCTAGGCTACTGCTAGGTGTTGTGCTGTTTACCTGCGAGGTACAGGAGAGATGAGTTTCTAGGGATGGTGTGGAGGTACAGGGCAGACTTAGGGATCCTTCTGGTTCTTTCCTTCTTGGTGCCAGCGCCTGTAGACATAGGGGGCTTCAGCAAGGCTGAAGGGTGTCCCCGCTATGACAGTCCTTACTTTTAATACCTCCCTCCACACAAACTGCCGCGGAGACAGAAGTATAAATGAGGATAGTCTTTATGACAGCAGCCACTGCTGGTGTTGGTACAGGGTATGTTCCAGTTGATCCCTGGTTTCTAGATGGTACTGGCCTGCAGGAAATTGTGAGGCCTCTCTGCGATAGATTAGTGCCTCAGCCTATGAGGGACTGAGCACATGTCACACTGCCAGCTAAGAGAAGATGAGCTCCTACCCCATGAAGGGATAGTTTCAAACCCCAATCACTAACTGAAGGCCCCACCCCAAAGGGCTGAACTTCATTCTATAATTTAGGCACTTCCTTCCTGTAGCTCAAAGAAGGAGGGCCCAGTATGTGCACCACCACTCCTGTCACTCAGGAAGTCAGCATGAGGAGGGGGAAACCCCCATAGTACAGCCTGTCACTGTCTGTGTCTTACTAGAACTTACATGACAGGGAAGGTAGAGAGATAGCTCGACCAGCCACCGCTATACTCTCCCCTAGGTGAAATATCCAACGTCCTTGCTTGGATGCAATTGTGGGCACCATCCATCCACCTGGTTTCTGCAAACAAATACAAGTTATAGCAGATGTATGAATAACCTCATACTGTACACAGATTACCAACCCGTATCATCCACTGATGACAGCAATGATAACTAGATAACTTATTCTCCCAACAGGAAGATACAAGAAAAAACCTCACTTATAATGTTTTGAGTCCGGCTTCTTGACCACCTTCCCATCAAATAACTTGGTCCAGATATAGTATACCTTAGGAGGACCAGGGCACTGTCTAACCTCTACTCTGTCTTTGAAAATACGTGTGCCCACAAGCCATTCTTCCATTACCGAGCGAATCTGGTCATCTTTAATAAACTTGTCCTCACTCGATTTGGCTTTAATATTCTCAGTGACTGCTAACCTCAACCACTCATGTCGGCATTGATCTATTTCGTCCATTATGCTCAGATACCAAGAAAGATTGTGGTGGTAAGGGACTCCATTATTAGGAATGTACATAGGGCAATCTGTTGCCATGATCGCATGAACCGAACCGTTTGTTGTCTCGAGGGTGCTCGGGTTCAGCACAGTAAGGGTGTATTTATTTTTTCACACATAGCTTCTCCATTTTGGCTTTATTTTTGTTAAATAAATCATGATACAGTGTAATATTCATCTGAGGTTGTATTTACCTAATTTTAAGACCTGCTAAGGAACAGTTGATTGTTATTATGTCCTGACATGTAAAACCATAGAATTCAAAGAAAGTGTACTTTCTTTTTCACACCACTGTGTGTGTGTGTGTGTGTGTGTGTGTGTGTGTGTGTGTGTGTGTGTGTGTGTGTGTGTGTGTGTGTGTGTGTGTGTGTGTGTGTGTGTGTGTGTGTGTGTGTGTGTGTGTGTGTGTGTGTATATATATTATAGTGTTCAACAAACCTATACATTTTCTCGCCCCGGGCGAGTGGATTTAACCCCCGGGCGAGTAAATATTGGCCCAAGCAGCACACGTTTGGTACTAGGTGGCGAGTAGATTTTTTTGTGTGGCGAGTAGATTTTTTGGTGATTTGTCAACCACTGTGTATATATATATATATATATATATGTGTGTATATATATATATATTAAAACACAAAATAGGTGCCGCAGTCAAATCACCCCTAAATGGTCGAATTACTGGGATAACTAGTGGTCAAGGTAAAAAATAACCCTCTGGTGGTGCTACCGACCCACAAGATGTATGAAACATGAAAAGAAAAAAGAAGCCTTTTCAGGCGAAATGGCCGTCGAGCAGAGCTGTGACAGCACCCCTACCTCTTCCTGACCCGTGTGCTGCATTGTTATCCTCCAGATTCTTCTTTGTTCTACTACTGATGCCCGAGCAAGGGACGCAAGGGACGCAAGGGACGCAAGGGACGCTGGTCTGTATTGGGATTCCCCTACTGCCCTGCTTATTTTTCATCTGCAGTGTGCTTTGCCCCTGGGTTGCTATATCCTGACCCCTGCTTATCCTCATTATTATTTCACCATTGAGGACAAATCTGGAGTGCTACCAATGCACTATTTGGACTCCCTCCCTTGGCTGTTCAATCCATAGGTGCAGCACCAAGCTGGCATCAGTTTATTCATCTCATTTGCAGCACCTTGCAGGGTCATTTGTACATATATCTGAGTGGCTTTGTTTACATTATTTATGATCTTTCTCCTAGCCAGTTAGGTATTCATGCTGTGTGTTTTATTATGCTTATTATTATACCCATTAACCGTGCCTTTCATGTTTATGTTACTTCATGCAATATTCTGAGTATATTTCTCATCCTTGCTGCTTGACTAGCAGGCATTTGAGGTATTACTATCTTTCATGTGGTCTGGTTTGTTCAACACCTTTTTTAGATCGGCCGATCCGTGCTTCATTACTGGGGGAATTATTCTTTCCCCTGGTTTTGTTATGCCATACTTGAACCTTTATGTATTGGTTTTCAACAGACCTTCATGTGATTTGGTTCATAATCCATGTGACTTGGTGCTATATTTATAACCGCATTTACGCACAGCAATTTATTATGTGGTAGTTGTTTGGGTCTGTCTTGTGTGTTTTTTTATTTCTCATTGCTAATAAAGTACATTCTTCCATTTTTCATTAGATATTGTTTGAGTGCACCTTTTTGACCCTTCTTTTTTCTTTTCATGTTTCGTATATATATATATATGTATGTATATATGTTTAGAGTGGTAACCAGCTTAGCTGCCGACCCGGTTAGAAAGGGCTCGAGTAAAGCTTTAGTTATTCTCCAAAGTGGAGTAGGCCATTATTTTGTTTCTTTTTGTATGGTTTGCCTTGTTAAAGGAACAGGTGCAATAAAGCCAGGATTTCCTTTCACCCTAATCAGTCTCCATTTAAATGTACCTCTGCACACATCTCTTACAGTCCCTTTGTTTTATTGTGCTAATTATGAGTTAGTGCTGAAGAAACCGGCAATACTTTGTAGGGAAATACCTTCCACTCCCCTCCAGCACTGAAGCAGTTAGGCAGAGGAAACAGTTTGCTTTGATTTTACAATTTGCTCCAATTTAAAGGTAAATTGCATAGCAACAAGCAAATACATTTTCAGTTTAGCATAAAATTGCTTATATACTGGTAGTTCATCAAAACTGCATGAATGACTCCTGTGTTGCATCATTTGCATATAATTGATTCACCCTGTAATGTGAAACACTGTGTACACAATTTTTTGCAAACACAAATGGAATAACATTAGAAAGGACATAAAGCAGATACAAAAAAATGTTTGACAGTTCCTTATTTCCATTCCAAGAATGTCTATGGCCCATGTTTTGGGATTTGTCCCATAATTCATTGTGAGCTGCAGATTTGATGTGAATCTTTGTGGGAAGTGGGATACAGGTGCATGTGATCACTATTATAGCAATCACACGACTGTTTCGCCACAGAAACGTTGCCAGTCAAAGTGTTTAGTAGATTGCTCCACTCTTACGGAATGGAACATTTTGGACGTGGTGATTTTGCAGAGACCAAATGACAGCCGGTGTTTTTCCACAGATGGAGACGGGCTCTCCACTGCATCTGATCTTCTGCTGGAACTCTCGCTGTCGGACGCTTCAAAGGGAAGTTTTATTGGTTAGGGTTGGTGGGTTAATTGAAGGGGTTTCAGCGGTTAGGGTAGGGGGTTAATTTAAGGGGTTTTACTGTAGCTGTTGGGGTTTAATTTAAGCGGTAAAATGGCCACGACCAAATATCCTAAACCGCCATGGTTACTAATACCTCTTTTTCCAGTATTCAGAAAAGTGGCCTTTTTATTTGCTGCACTCCCTTTGCTGTCAAGCTCAAAAATAGTTTCTCTCAGTTTATTCTGGTACCCTTTGGAACCGCTGATCCCACTTTCTTAAACCTTTGTTTGTAGTATCTTTGTGTCACTTTCGATCCCTACCAATTGGGGGAAAAAAAACAAGATTTTGGGGAGCGAATAAAATGGCCACAAGAGATTTTCATACTTCGGAAAGGAAAAATAAAAGAACTCTTGCATCTATCGGAATATTTGCAAAAAGAAATGGGGGTTATGGTTGGAGACCAAGAATGCCTCATAACATCAGCATAGTTCTGAATAGATTTTGGAGGGGACTGCTGCCTTAGCCCCTTCAGAACTAGAGGGAGTTAACAATGCATTGCATTGCTAACCCCTCTAGCTCTGAAGGGGTTACATATTACACTTCGGGAGTTAGTTATCCTACCAGGTGGATCCTGCAGGCTCTGCAACTCTTATTGTACAAAAGTAGTTTTCTCATGATGATCAATTTCATAGATTAGATCATTTGTTTCATTTGCAGAAGTACCTTTGTTGTGTATCTTTTGATGGGCCCATGTAGATATATTTACGTGGGTAAAACGAAAAGGGAAATTAGACATTAGAGTTATGGAACACAAGAGATCAATCAAAAAACTGGATTGAACTCGGCGGATTGCAGAGCACTTTAGACTGGTCCATAAAAGTAATCCGAACCTCTTAAAATGTATGGGTATATAATGGATACCACCCCTTAAGAGTGGAAGAGACTGGGCAAAATTGCTCCTTCAGAGAGAATCCTTTTGGATGCATTCTTTAAAAGCCATAGCAAAGGTGCTAACCTTTTCCTCTTCCCACCCTGATGAAGCGTTAGTGTTGGCTCAAATAAATGAGTTTAGATTTTCAAAATCTGTTGTGCCCTATGTTCCTTCTACTAGAAATCTCCTTTCCTCCATTCCACATTTTAACTGCCCTTACTGTAAAGAACCCTTTCCTTTCTTACTGATGAAATCTCCTTAACTCCAACCTTAATGGATGCCCCTGTGCCCTTTGTACTGCCCTTGGGATCAATAGTTCTTTTGAAAGCTCCTTGTACTGTTACTAATGCTTTATAAAGGGGCATGATTATGTTTACTTCCCTTCCATCCATTGCCCATTTAATGCAAGATAAAATATTGTTTACCTTTGCAGCTACTGCTTGATTTTGGACACTTTTGCTAAGCTTGCAGTCTACAAGCACTCCTAAATCCTTCTCCATCAAGGATTCCTCTAATTTATCCCCATTTAATTAATAATCACCTCTTTATTCTGGTTTCCCAAATGTATACCCTTACATTTATCTGTATAAAACCTCATCTGCCATTTACGTGTCCAAGTTTCCAGTCTATCCAAGTCCTTCTTGAGAGAAATTACATCCTTCTCTGATTCTACTACCTTAACACAATTTAGTGTCATCAGCAAAGATGGAGACGTTACTCTCTATGCCAACCTCAAGTTCATAAACCAGTCAAAAAGCAGATGTCCCAGTACCGGTTCCTGAGGTACTCCACTTACAACCTTAGCCCAACTTTAAAAAGTTCCATTTATGAGTCTAATTTGCTTTATTTTGTACACTAATCTCGTGTGGAACCATAACAAAAAGCCTTTGCAAAATCAGCAGTTGCCACACAGAACTGGAAGTCTCTTAAAAGGAACTTCACAGTCTCACAGAGGAGCTGGACATCTCTCAAAAAGCTGTCTGCAGGCTTAGTAGGAATCTTAAAGTCTCTCAGAAGGCACTTCACACCCTCAACTTAGAGATAGAAGTCTCACACCAGGAGACCGGGAGTCTCAACTCAGAATGACATACTGTAAATTGAAGGAAGACTATGAAGAGGCACTCAATTTTAGAAAATTCGGATTTGACTGACCATGTCAGTGATCGGAATGAAAAGCTACATGAGCTGAAAAAAATGATGAAACGATTTGAATATGAAATGTTAGAAGCATTGGAGCAATGCACACACGTGGAGCACCTACTTGAGAGCCAACTGCAAGGTCCGCATATGCAACTCCAGAATGCCGAAGAGAAGCAGTGATTTATGCAGGAAGAAAATCTGCAGGCTGCTATGAGGTAACAGTGCTGTAGGAATGTCTGAGAATCCAGTATGTCCTTGGACAGCAGCATGAGGAACTGAAGGCTACACTGAGCATCACCAGAGCATCACTGGAGGCCAAGCTTAGAGGCCAGGTGACTCAATATGAGAGGGAGCATGAGAAGGTGGGGAAACTGAAGCAACAACTAAACTTGTTAAACAGGGAGATAATCAGTGATGGCTGCAGGAAGGGCAGCCTAATTAAACAGCTCCGCTTTCATCCAGCAGAATAAAGCCTCAAAACGGCACTAATTCGGCAAAAAATCACTACCTGATTATAAACACTGATCACTGACCACCTTAGGATGACTTCTTGGGCACGAAAGAGGAAGAATTCCCTGGATTTGAAAGCCTATTTTCAAAGTACTGAAATGGCGCGGGCAGGGAGAGATGCAGCTTTAGCCTTTAGCTATGTATCCGACTCAGAGCGAGAATCAATGAGAGAGAGGAGCATTAGCGCAGAGAGGCAACTAGTGATAAAAAGCGATATCTCTAAGCTTTTTAATGATTTAAAGTCCCTTCTTCAAGCCGAAATGAAAGAGTTAAGAGACATTAATCTCATTGGGGATAGAACAGACGATCTGGACAAAAAGATGGATAATACAATAAAAGCTGTGCGCAAGAATACGAAAACTACAGCTTACCTTAAAACCCAGATTGCCGAGCTCCCCGACAGGCAGGAAGACTCTGAAAACAGATATCGACGTAATAACATCAGAATCTGTGGTATTCCAGAAACCATTACAGAGGCAGAGGAGCATATATCAAAATGGCTGTCTACTCTTCTTGCTGATAAAACCAAGGCAGAGCTGCAAATGGACAGATGCCACAGGGCCCTTAGATCTAGGCCTCAACCGGAGGAACCCCTGAGAGATATAATAGTGCGGTTCCATTACTATAAAACACGGGAAGCATTGATCCAGGTCACCAGCAATACTTCCTCCTGTCTGTTTGAAGGGATCAGCATGCAGATTTTCCAGGGCTTATCCCCAATAACGTTAGGTAGACGGAGGAAGCTACAAACCCTAACCAAGATCCTGAGGGAAAATGGAGTCCGATATTGATGGGCTTTTCCCTTTGGGCTGCTCGTAAATAAAGATGGCAGGGCCATTTCGGTGAAAGCCCGGGAAGAAGGTGAAGATTTCTTTGAAAAAACCTAGGAATTAAAGCTAATTTTACTCACCCTGCAGAAGAAAGATCCTCACCGAGGCCTCTTGGAGAGACGTGAGGTACTCTGCATGACGCAGGAGAGAAATGGTGGATTGATTGGCTTAACTGGAAGCAATTAAGGTTTTAAAGCTACATAGTCACATTTTCACTACATCCAATCAATTGCTTAACAGGGCCTCACATTGAACTTACAAACAACTCCAAAGAAATACACTCACCTTAGATGCCGGACCAGGTCTTCCTGTCTGGAAAGGAGCAGATCTTCTTATACCATCGCAGCAAGGACCCCGGAAGAATGAGGAGAAAAGGCGGCAGCGGCCATTAGAGGGAACTGCACCATCGTGAGGAAGTTCTCTACACAAGGCCCCATGCGCAACGAGACAGCTGTGCACCCGATGATGGTGCGGAGATACTGGCTGAGGAGGACAGAGACGGTGGAAACTGGAGGAGAGATGCCTGTAGAGTGCTGCAAGGAGTGAGTGGACAGGCCCTTGCAGAGAGTTCTCCCCCGGTAGCAGGCACATGGCCTACGCACATCCCCACGGGCCTCCCTCTGGCTTTGGACAGCATTGACGGGGGGTCTCTTCGTTCGCTGTGGTGGTTTGCGCATTCCGTCACCGGGGAGAGGGGTACTGCCGCAGCAGACGGGGGGCCTGGGTAGAGGAAGCGGAAGAAGAAGGTCGGAGCACCAGAGCGCACTGAAAGGGGATGACAATGGCGGAGCGTAGGGGGCGGTCCAGGGTTCAGACATGGATAAAGTATAATAGAAGGTCCTATAATAGAAGAGGAAGAAGGGGAGGGTGGGGAGGCACTGGGGGAGGGTAAAGTGGACATGGGGACTAGTATTAGGTGTAGAGATAAGGGAGAGTGGAAGGGGAAATGGTTAGGCAGGAGTAGGGGGTAGTTAGTAAGGGAAAGATCAGGGTTAGAGACATAGAAGCAGGTTCGGTGCAGTTTTGGGCATTAAGCAATAAGTATGGGGTTTAAACATAAGAATGGCATGTTTTCAGTGAACAACAGATAATGTGCTATAGAGCTGTAATGTTGAAGGGTTTATGTTCATGTTGCAAACATTTTCTTTGGTTAGGCTTATAATTTGCTCACTGTAGATTCAAAGCAGGGTAGTAACGCAAGATGAGAAGGCAGAAAGTCTCATCCTAAAGTATAATCTCAGTTTTTATTTTTATTAATAAAATTAGAGGGGACTGTTTGGCATGTAAGGATATTTTGCAATAGTTACATATCCATTGCAAGAGCAAGGGGGTCTCAGTGAGAGCGCAGAAGTTGGATATACTCAGAGGCTCCAGAAGCATTAAACATGCTGTTTTGTTTAGACATGATTGTGTCAAATATTATACTGGGGTAGAAATAGGGAGGCTGCTTCCCCAGCTGTTCGTATGTTCCTGTTCAGGGGTAATCAGGGCCTTTCCAAGGTTACCAGTGAAGACTCTTGGGATCTTGGGTGTCCTGGGCACTCAAGTTTTTGGACAAATTTTCTTCTGTGTCCAGAGAAGTTCAGGTTCCCAAGGGCAACAGGGCCAGAGTCAAAGTTGACTACAGATGGCTCGTCGATACTGTGTGTTGTTTGTGTGCTTTTCCCCTGTCTATCCTTTTGTGTGACCCCTCCCTCCCCCCTCCCATCCACCTGGACGGTCGGAAGGTCCCAGAAGAAAAGGAAGCAACTCATCGGGTCCCCGTAGTCTCTGCGAAAGCTACAAAGGTGCACCGCTTGGGTAAGAGAAAGACCTACAATTTTGCAATGTCGATAAGTATTATTTCTCACATCGTAAAGGGTTTCAATAGTCCACATAAGAGAAGGCTATTGTTAACAGATTATAAGAGGAAATACACAGATATCATATTATTACAAGAAACACACTTCAGAAAAAATTGTTTCCCAAAATACTTTGATAAGAATTTCCGTCAGTGCTATTTATCCTCGGCTTCAGTTAAGAATTATAATCTTAGTTGGCACCATACAGGGCCAATACCTAACTATTGCAAGTGTATACGCTCCGTGCGAGCATGATCCTAATTTCTTCACATCTTTCTTCACTATTTTAAACAATTTAGCTAACGGATACACAATACTTGCGGGAGACCTTAACAAGGTCCTCGACCCAGAGTTGGACAGGTACTCTCAATCTAAGAGAAACAGCAAAGGTGAAACGTCTACACTCCGGAGAGGTTTAAAAAATAGTCAGCTAACAGATATCTGAAGGGAACCTCATCCCGGTGAAAAAGGTTACACGTTCTTCTCTCATCCCCATGACAGTTACTGCAGAATAGATTACTTCTGTGTATCTAACAGACTGGTCCCAAAGAACCCCATGCAGGGATCCATGATATTTCATGGTCAGATCACGCACCAATAGAGTTGTGGTGCTCCCTAATTAACCTAGACCGACCGGGAGCAAATTAGAAACTAAATGAGTCGATGATAAAGATCCTGGAAGTAATACAGACACTTGATAAAGAAATTGATCTTTTCTTTCAAATTAATAATGGCAGTGTTACTTCCCAAACTACCCTATGTGAGGCCCATAAGGCCACCCTCAGGGCCACGCTAATTAATAAATAAACAGACACTTTAAAGAAGCTAAGAGATATCAGAATAATATATGCTCCTAACTTCCCAAGCTGAGAAGGCACTGAGTTGGTCAAGGAGGACATTTTTTGAAAAGGCAAACAAGCCAGATACCCTACTCGCAAACAAGCTTAAGAAAAGGCAGCCAAATTATAATATACAAGCCCTCAAGCTAAAATCGGGGATTGTGACCTCCAGTCCTAAACTCATAGTGCTAGAATTTAAACAGTACTATGAAAACTTATATAACAGAGAGACGGTCATGCATAATGATAAAACGAGTCAGGCTCTGAAGGTTTTTTTTAGCAGATTCTAAATTACCTAGGTTGGGCAGGGGAGAGAGGGACGATTTGCAAAAAGACTTCATGATTGAGGAAGTTATTAAGAACCTAAAATCATACAAAGCTCTGGGGCCCAATGGGTTCTCAAATTTGTATTATAAACAATTATTTAAATTACTAGACCCCTACCTGCTGCGCATGTGTAATACGATGCTTGCGGGTGCCTCATTCCCGGAACATATGCTCCAGGAGTCTATTTCACGAATACATAAACAAGGAAAAGATCTGGCAGACTGTAAGAGTTATAGGCCCATATCATGAATAAATTCGGACATTAAAATATACTCCAAAATGCTAGCTAATAGATTGAGCCATATCCTAGATTGTTCACCCGGATCAGGTGGGATTTGTCAAAGGCAGACAAGCAGCTGACAACACCAGAAGAATCATAGACCTAATCGAGTTGTCCACTATGAAAAAAATCCCGGTACTGGTGCTAAGTTTAGATGCTGAAAAAGCCTTTGATAGAATCGACTGGCCTTATTTGAGGGCCATGCTTGGAGCATTCGGTTTCGAGGGTAGAATTTTAAGGGCAATTATGGCACTGTATGACAGACTGGCAGCAAGGATGATTCATCAGGGCTTCCCATCAGATCTTTTCAGTATAAATAGTGGCACGTGGCAGGGGTGTCCGGTTTCGCCCCTCTTGTTTGCCTTATATATGGAACCCCTGGCAGCGCAGATACGGAACAATCCAGATATCGCAGGAATTCAAACCCAGAATCAGTCCCATAAGGTAGCACTGTATGCTAACGACGTTATTTTAAAGCTGGTCTGCCCAATTTGTTTAAAGTACATGGGAAATTCAATAAGTTATCCGGATTTAAAATCAACAAAACAAAATCGAAAGCTTTAAATGTAAATTTACCAAAGGAAAAGGAAAAATTGATAGACATCAATTTTAGCTTTTAAGTGGCAACCTTTAGCGATTAAATACTTAGGCATTAATATTACGAGGAATTATAAATCGCTATACAAAGCAAATTTTCCCAAGTTATTACAAATTCTGAGAGAAGACTTGAGAGTGTGATCCATATACAATGTTTCTTGGATTGGCAAGATTCATTGTATCAAAATGAACCTTCTGCCACATTTATATCTTTTCCAAACTCTCCCAATACTGGTGGTGCAGAAGGACATTCTCTCAATTCAATCATTAATCTCCAAATTTAGATGGAACTTTAAAAAACAGAGAGTTAAGAGTAACATTTTCAAAAGACAACCACTACAGGAGGGCTTGCAGTACCTTGCTTGTTATCATATTACAAAGCGGACCAATTATGCCAAATTTCCCAATGGCATATAAATCCCAGTCTCAAGAGATGGGTGGCATTGAAGAGTGATTTTTGTGCTCTAGTAGACTTGCCCAATTTAATTTGGTCCCCTAAAAAGATCATTCATTCTATCCATGATCCGCTACCCACAATGACCAATTCCCATGCAATCTGGGAAGCATCTAAATGTAGTTGTTCTCTAACCAATAAACATTTGTTAATGGCCCCATTATTTGATAATCCTGATTTTGCTCCTGATCTGGATAGTAAGGATTTTATAGTTTGGAAACAGAAAGAGTTGGTTAGACTCAAAGATCTGGAGGGTAGGACTAACATTAAAACATTTGACCAAATCAAGTCAGAAAAAGACATACCCAATTCAGAATTCTTTACTTAACTCCAGATTCGAGCATTTTATACTAAATTCTCCCCACGTCCCCCATTGACTCATTTCGAAAAGCTCGAATTTTGGAAATAGACACGAGGGGACTCACATCTCAAATGTACAGAGAAATGATCTGTACTAGCGCAGACTATTCCAGAAAGCTGAGTTACTGAACATGACTGGAGGCTGATTTAGGGGAAACACTGGAGGAGGAGGAGGAGGAGGAGGAGGAGGAGGAGGAGGAGGAGGAGGAGGAGGAGGAGGAGGCATGGGATAAGATCTTCATGGCTGCAGCCAAGAGTTTCATATCTAAGATAGTAAAGGACAACGTATATAAAGTCCTAATGAGATGGTATTTAACCCCACTAAAACTCTCTACATTTGTCCCGTATTACTCCCCATTGTGTCCCAAACGGTGTGGAGAGCCAGCGGACTTTCTTCATATGCTGTGGTCTTGCCCTCGTGTAGCACCTTTATGGGAACAAATTAGAGATTGGCTACAGGGGATTTTCGACCTCACTATTCCTCTATATCTGTGGCTATTTCTTCTGAATAGACCTACACCGGGATTGGCTAGAGTCGAAAACAAACAAGTGGCACATTTTGCAACAGCAACGAAGTGCGTGCTCGCAGCATTATGGAAGCAGAATGAAATTCCATCTATTCCCAAGATTAGAAACAGAATTTGGTTTGTTTGCCAGATGGAAAAGTTGACAAGCTTAGTTAACGCCACTGGCACTAAATTCCAAAAGGTCTGGCTACCTTGATTAGCACAGACAGATATTCCAGGGGAGAACAATGCTGGCAACACTGAGGCCGCACAGGGTTCCACATCATGACCTGAGGATGAGACAAAAAGAGATACAGCATATAGGAAACCCCAGATGAAGTTGACATTAAACGCTCTGCAGTGCTCACCATACAGGCTGCCTACAGTGGAATGAAAACTCGTCAGCTAAATCGCCAGAATAAAGCAGCCTGCCTTCTCTAATCCATATGGAGAATGCAACGTCAAGAAAGAATTATGAACATTTGAAGCAGTGTGTAATTTTGCTCCAGTCAAATGTTAGGAAGTATCTGCAGCAAAAATGCTGCAAAAAAATGAAGGAATCTGCTTATGTGATTCAATCCAGATCTAGGTCCTACTTCACAACCAAGCAAGCTGTGCATTACTATAAGCACACCTGCAATGCCGTCTCAGTGTTACAATTGGCTTTGCACACAATGCAGGAAAGAAGAACCAAATTACGACTTAGAAGCACAATACAAATCCAGTCCTGCTACCATGCCCACATGGCCCAAACTATATTCCTTACAATGAAAACAGCCGCTACAAAGATACAGTCTTTGGCTAGAATGAGGCAGAACTGTTTCGGTGATCACACACCTACAGATACAACATTAATTGTCTACAAAAAAGAGAGGCCACGGGTAATGGTTAGGTTTGAAAACTACAACCAAACTGATGATGTCCTGGAATCTAAGAGTCCTGAAGCAAACGCAAGTGACCTCTTTACTGATGAGGGGTTCGTGCTTGTTACGGATGGGACTGTGATGAATGAGAAAGCTGTAGACCAGGGTCCCCTGACACTGAAGAAGCATCAAAACGGTGCTACTATAGCAGAGATACCCCACCAGACATCACTTGGGAGTTCTCCACTCGTTGAAGAATAGGGCAACGTAAAAGTGGGAATACGTCAGGACAAGAAGTCTGCCAACTACCAAACTGAGATGCCACAGGGGTCAATCAGAATGGATAAAAACTCTGCCCAAGTTGAACCACCCGTGATCATGGATACTGAACCAAATGCAAGTGGTCACCCTAAACTAAGGGAAGAAAAGATCACCTGATGCAAGGGAAAACTCGTGACCAAGCGGTCAGAAGAAAGACTGTGCTTGGGAAAAGTCCATCCCCAAGTTTCTAAAGAGTGCTGATGTCAAGCACCTTCTTGTGGAGACACTAGTAATATGGAGAAAGGGCTCCAATCCCAGCGGGACTGAGGGTTCTCTTCCTCCATCCATTCTCATTCGAGCTGCAGGTATATCTCGAGTGAGAGCAGAAGGATGGGATTCAGCCGTGGTTAGTCCGAACTTCCCACAAACAGGGGAGGTATGTAACTGGGAAGCAACCCTGTCTCAATGAGGCTGCAATACAAAGCCTCAGTATTCTGAGAAACCAGCAGGGAGTTGGTTAATTGCAGCTAGACAATTAACCAGTCTTCACCTGGTAATAACTGGTTTAAAACTCCTCCTGAAACTGCACCCAGGAAGTCTTGAGCAAACAGGAGGACTTTGTGTTAACAACAAGACATGAGGAGACCAGACCTCTATGCCTGGGCACAGGACCCTGCCAGAGGCTGGACCTTCAAGCAGACCACTATCCAGACTCCAGGGACTGACATGAAAGGCCACCTGCATTGAGGTACCTTTTGAGACTTTGGGGTGATAGACTGGTAAGGGGCTTTTCCTCCCAGTCTTGTAGAGAGGGACTGGGAAGTGATTTAGCCCATACACAGGGATAGGTGTTTGTTTATTTTGTTTCTTTTTGTATGCTTTGTCATGTTAAAGGGACAGGCTGAATAAAGCCATGTTTTAATTTCCACAAATTTGCCTCCTTGTGTGTACGTCTGCACCTCTCTGCACCTCTCTCTTACAGTATGAAAGACGGGGCTCTATAAAACCTAAAAGAGCTAGACTGCAGAAATGTTGCATAGTAAGCGATCTAATGATAGTCCAGTGTACTGGCACACATAAAAATAAATATACAGTAAGTTTGAAAAAACTAAAATACACTTGGACAAAAATGTTATATAATCTGTTTAATGCAGTGTATTTTGCAGTACAGAAAATAAAATAATGATCACATACTGGACACAAAAACACCTAATTTTCTTGGCCTCGGGCCCCTTCATCAGGCTTCCTTAGTACAGGATGCTCTGTCTCATCTATAGTAGACCTTTTCTGGGACTCTCATAATGCCCTATCAGCTTTGTAATTACATATATTGTAACTTGAACACCAGGAAGAGAAAAAGTGACTATCCTGTACAGTCATATATAAAAAAGAAAAGAATATACCATCGCTCAGATAAGGAAGGTGATAGGTATTAAATGGTTAATGGATTGTAAAACTAAGGAACAATATTGAATAGAAAGTTGTGGAAATGCAAAAGTAAAACGCAGCTCTAAAAATGTATTTAACCAAATCCAATAGAATGTGTGCAGCAAAAAAAAGAGCGCAAATGCCAGTAGTAAATGAAAATATGACAAATTTTAATAAAACAGGACAATCAAAATCCCTATATTATAGAACCATATGTAAGATATCAAAGAGACATGAATTAGCAACAATGAATATAAAACAACAATATTGGCCAATCATAAGCCGTAACTCAATTGAGGAGGATAGTTAATATATTAGCACACATAGAGGAGGGAACTGCTGTCTAATAGGTGAAGTGGCTGAAAAGTTAGTTCAATGGTAAAGATATGTGTGGAGGTAGTGAGATATGAAGATGTTACAGTCCTGTAGATTCAGATATAAAGATGGATGTGAATAAGGGCTTAAATGTATCTCACAGATACACAGAATTACACAGATGTAGGTAGTGGTGGCCGAATCAGTCAGCTAAGCCTCCAACCTGTGTCACAGGGAAACGATGATATGCTGATCCAGGATAGTAACGGTATGTTCACTAACATGTGATGGTAACCCCAGGAGGGGGAGGGAGGGAAGCTGATTCGATGGTCCATCTGCGCGCTCTTACCCGGGGCTAGTGGCAAGTAGATTTTTTGGTTCGGCGGGTAACTTTTTGGGTAATTTGTCAAGCCCTGTGCACATATATATATGTATATATACTGATAAGTATACTATATACAGTAAAGAAAATTCCCCCAATGACCTAATAACATATATCATAAAAAATTTTAGAGAACACTATGATGGTAAAAAAATCGCAAATATTCATTCTCAAAAAGAATTGGTCTTAGGGGCATGTCTAGGGGTCCTCAAGTGGTCCCCGTGGATCCCCCCTGGCATGTGGTACGATTTGTGTTAAAAATAAAGATGGCCTCCATTTCAATAAATACACCTTCTCCCCCCCAACACATACAGTACAGTAATGTGCAAAATAACTATTATCCAGATATGGATAATAGATAATTTGCCCTTTATTAAACAAAACATTAGCCAAGCAACATAAATAAAGTAAATAAGCCATTCTACTTATCCCTGCCATTATGAAGGGCATCCTCGTCAGCATACTGCAGGGCCATGTCCTCCGTTGCTAAAAATAATACATAAAAAATACAATCTAATGGCCCCTAACCCCTTAAATCACCTTAGCGGCTAATAACTGCTATAGTCATAAAGGGGTTAACCCAACCTCCCCCGCTATCCACCTGGGAGGTCTAACCACCCACCCCAGACCCACTATACACACTCTGTACCCTTTGATTGGCATGGTAGTACATCATACCCATATAATATGAGCATGATAAGCTACTATAGCACTCAATCGTCACCCTAATACAAAAGCATGAATGTCCAAAATACTCAATAATCAAACATATGCAACAAGAACCTAAACTCCCAAAATCAAACCTTTAAAGCACTAGCCAACCAATCAAGTACCTAAATAACACCACTAGCTGATCAATTAAAGAAATAAAACCACTAGGCATTCAATAACATTATTAATACCACGTCACGTGATGGGACATTTCAATGCATAGGAGATACCGGCACTCCATAACGGGGCCAGTATCTCAGGAAGCAGGGACTCCCCTGACCTGAAATCACCACTGTTCTGCCAAGGAGGCCCCCTACTCATCTACACTAGTAATAAAATTTTGGTTGAGATTTGCGCAGGGAGAGGTGGCTCTTTCTCTCTGCAGCAGAATCAACTCACCGGGTGAGCCCTTTTCAGAGGGTCGAGCACCTCATCGCCGGCTACTCGCTATGTTTGCAAATGTTGCTATCACTGGTATTCGGAGCTTTCTGCATACCGTGAGAGCAATGCTGTAAAAAATGGCGAATTAAAAATCGTGGCGATTTTTTCTATCGAACTTTACTGCATGAGGACCTTAATGTGCACACAGACACGTTATAACAGCTGGTTGAGCATGTGGTATTCCAAAACCAATATAAAGCAAATTCTGACTGCAAAACAACTTGTCTGAGATGCTTGTCTGAGAATCACTCTACACTTTCCTAAATCTGTCTCAGCATCTCCCCTGGTGAGATCCCTCTCCTGGCTTCCTATCAAATCCCACATCTCGCACTCAATTCTCCTCACGTTTAAAGCTTTACACTCTTCTGCCCCTCCTTACATTTCAGCCCTAATTTCTCGCTATGCACCATCCCGACTCTTGTGTTCTGCTCAAGGATGCCTTCTCTCTACCCACTTTGTATCTAAAGCCATCTCCCACCTTAAACCTTTCTCACTGACTGCCCCACACCTCTGGAATGCCCTTCTCAATACCCGACTACCACCCTCTCTATCCACCTTTAAGACCCACCTTAAGACACACTTGCTTAAAGAAGCATATGAATAGCACCGTGGAGAATACTAGACACATGATACATAAAGCTTGGCCCCCTGCAGACGCACTTACCAGAATGCTCTCCTACTGTCTCTGTGCATTCTTCCTACCAACCAATTAGATTGTAAGCTCCTCGGACCAGGGACTCCTCTTCCGAAATGTTACTTTTATGTCTGAAGAACTTATTCCCATGACCTGTCATTTGTATTATTTATTTATATGATTGTCATGTGTATTACTGCTGTGAAGCGCTATGTACATTAAGGGCACTACAGTATATAAATAAAGACATACATAGATGTACCAGCTTGATTCCTCAATGCAATTGCTGATTTCCAGCTCCTCTTAGTTCACTCACTAAGTAAGCATGACTCATATTAATCTTATAGCAGATGGTGAAGTACGTAGCATTTCATATCCGGTATTGATGTAAAGAAAGTCATAGATGTACAAAACAACTTGTCTGAGGCACAACAGCTTGGTACCTCGAAGCAATTGCTCATTTATAGCTCCTTTCAGTTTTCTCACTCAGTAATCATATCACACATTACTCTTTAAGCAGCTCTAGATTGAATGCATGTAAATGATGGGCTGGGCTTCTTATATATGCACTCTGACCACCACAATATTGCCCCCGAATATTATAGAGTATAAATAAAGTGAGCTTTCATAGAACTTTTTCACTGACAATATATCATCAATGTACCATATTTTCAGGAATGCATACACTTCTCATGCATAATAAGAATCTCTAAATTGAATTTCTGGAACTACCACTCATCTTTGATGCTCTATAGTTCAAACAAAATGCAAGAAATAATTCTTTGCATATGGTGCTTTATAACTGGCATAGTACAAAGCATAATATGAAACTGTCCAGACTTCTGTCACATATCTGTTGCCTTAGAGGAGACCATATCAACGAGGCTGAAGATTTCGTTGAAACAGGACAATGCTATATTCTGCTGTAAAAGGGTCATATCCACCCATAACTCTATCCCCAATGTCTTTTTAATATTTTTTCTGCAGCCATTGATTATATATTTTATGAGGCAGTCACCCTTGAAAGATTTCATACTATGACATTCAGGGAAAAACGTTTATCCCTGAAAACCCCGGCCCAAGGATTCACTGAAGCTTTATGTGTGGGGTGCACTCTCGAGTCGTGGACCAGGACCCATAATTATTTTTAAAGGTAAGTCCCTGTGTATCAGTTTTTTCTTCGTTTTACAGTAGTACTGTAAGTGTATCTGGATGTTGCACTGTCCCTGTGTAACACTGTTTGACAGTAGTACAGTCCAGTAAATGCATCTGAATGTAACACTGTCTCTGTATAACAGTGTTACATGTGTTTTTTGTCCAGCAATCATGGATAAAGTCCATTCCCAGGAGTCTGTCATTACTCTAATATTACCATACATTAGGCAAGAATTCCAATCTTGGTTCTTCCAAGATAATGACCTAAAACACTGTGCCTCTGCTACCTTTATTAAGTAATGTGGAATCAACTGGGTCAGAACATGGCCAGAGTAAGTACTGTAACTCTTTTGAGCAGTAGTACTGTATACTGTTAACTGTACTGTGTTGCTGTGACTGCTTGCTTTTTTCTTGTCAATAACCGTACTGTCCTTGTCTCTATGTTTGCAGATCCCCTGATATGAACCCCATAGAACTGGTGTGGCATGCTATTAAACATCAACTGAGGAAATATGTGAAGCCGGCAAACACAGAACTTCACTAGGGATACTGGAATGACACTCTAAGGGGCCTATTCAGATAGCTTTGATCAGATCACTGTCATGTCGATCAGTTTGGCATGTTTCATGCTTTCTAGACCATTCTTTTTCCTGTCTCTTTGGTTAATACCCAGCCTATATTTCTCCATGCTTCTTTAAGTTGTCTAAAGTGTCTAAATTATCTGTGCAGTAAAAGTCCAAATTACACACCCATATGTGAGAACAGAAAGAATAAACTGGTCGAACACTTTCCTCTTGAGTCACAGTGGAGGGTTCCCTTGAAAGGGTGTCTAGTTTCCTCCAAATGTGCTACACTTACCACTCCATTTCGATGACATCACATCCTTTCTAAAAATGGACTCTGTCATATGGTTTACTAAAAGCAATCAGATTGAGGATATACTATGTGATGCCTCACATTGTATACCTCACAATCCGATAAATTGGAGTAACGTGATGGCAACCATTTTGTTTTTGGTGACATCTTAAAGCGAGGGAAGCACAGACTTCCTGATTGGCTTCCCTCCCTTTACATGATGACACATCCTTTAAAAAAAATAGAGGTTCTGTCACATGGTACACAATACAATAGGATTGGAGGTGTCATTTGACAGTCAAATGTGATGTCACAGGCCTTATGTAAGGCCTGTATCGTCTCATTTGACCTCAAGAAGATGACGGGACAACATCCGCCCCTGGAATGGATTACAAATACAGAAGATTGAAGAAAGAAGAGAAGAACAGATGAAAGAAGAACAGAAGTTACCTGAAGTTGAGGATCATGGATGGTTAGCCGCTAAGGTAATGAAACTATGCATTTTTTTTCAGCACAAGATTGATACCAGAGGCTGGTGGGGACCACCCGGAGACCCCTGGACACCCGCAGAGACACCCAGACACCCACAGGAACCACTCAGACCTGCGGGGTCCCCACGGTTCTCCAGGTGGTCCTCGCCGCCTCTGGTATCAATCCTGTACCGAATAGAAAAAAGAAAATGCTTTTATGCATCTTGCAATATCGTTAGCGCCAACCTTTAGCTGGCTACAAAATAGTGCAAGATTTTAAAGTTCGATGAGCTTATCACTGTTTTTAGTGAATAGTAATTTCTGCAAAAAATGTAATTTTGCCCTTAATCTGGCTTGTCGGAAGACTTTTTTGCCTCAGGCTATTAAAGGTTGTTAAAAGGCCATTCGAGCGCGATACTGCACTGTTTATCCCTGTTTAGTGAATAGCAAAGCAGGCAGCTATATCGCGCTATAAGGGAATTTATCGTGCGTTAAACCACTTATCACTGCTTAGTGAATAAGCCCCTTAATGTTTTGTATCAAGAATAAAGTCGATGAACTGTGCTTAAAACTTCTGGCGGATCTAAGTTAGGACGGCAGAAAGGTACTCTCGACATTTTATGAGAATCAGTCACGCGTGCGTGAGGGGAGCGAGAGGAGAGGGCGTGAGAAAGCAGCCAAAGGAGAAAGCAGCCAAACATAATTTTATTTTCAATATCAATTGTCTTCTTGTGAGTGCTGGTCTAGCTTTAAAAAAATGTTTAAGATTTTTTGTACCTAGCGGTGTGGGTGCAGGGCCTGAGCAACAGAGAGAAGAAATGCTGAGAGGAGAAAGAGTGAGTGAAAGTTCAACTATATTTTCTTCAATTAAAAAACTACAGAAAAATGAATATTGAACAATAAATATCACACGTCAAAAACATCATTAACAAGTTCGAAACATTTTACACTGCTAAATGCAGAAATCAGTGCAGGACATCAAAGAAAATGTCTAAATGGCACAGAAAAGAGAAAGCTAACATACAGTAAGCAATATTTATATAATATATGAGCAAAGGCCACTGGAGCTCTAACTTTTTTTTTTTTTAGAGACAGTTGAATTGATTCCCCATTCCACAATTGTTCGTATGCACTTATGTAACGGTGTTTTTCCCCCACTCTATGGGAGATCCCCTATTACCAGATGTATGGTGCATGCTACCTGTTGGTTCACAAGAGGCTGAGGTGGCCACCGATGGTTGTGTGGACTGCAGAACAGGCTTCTGGAGTACATACCCGACATTTACTCCATGGTACTCTGCACCTCCATCTGCTGTAAGCTCCAGATGTATGAAGGTAATCTCCCACAGTAGAAGCAGACTCCTCTCCCCCCTGAAAAGACTACACACCAGGCAGGAGGTATAATAACAGGAACTGGTTTATTCTCTTCTGCTCCCAGCGCAGTCACTTGGCCACTCTGCCCAATGCAGTCACAGCTCTTGTCTCAATCTTCAGATGGTCCCTGGACCTTCACTACAGGTCAAGGGCCCCCTCAGCAGTCCTAGCTCTTACCTGATCCTCTAGCAGGGCCAGGGGTATAGGTCATCACTCACTTCCCCAAAGGGAAGTTAACCTGGGCCTGCCAGTGCACGGCAGCCTGAATGTGATACCTTGTCTATCTCAAAGGTAGAGACCAACTCACAATTTGGAGATGCAACCCCCTTGAGTACAGTAGGCAGGGCCGCCAACAGGGGGGGCAAAAGGCACAGGTGTCCTGGGCCCCATGAGTCAGGGGTGCCCGGCCGCTGGGCCCCCTGTGCGGCCCTGGCCGTTATATATATTTTTTTTTTAATGGCGGCTATTGCGCATGCGCAGAGCCGAGGTCCCGCAGGGTGTCTTGCCTGCTGCCTGTGGGCCCTGCCTGCTGCCTGTGGGCCCTGCCTGTGGGCCTGGCCCGGCCCGCTCCCACCCCCCTCGCTTCCTCGATTCCCCCCCCCTGCGATCCCCCCCGCGATCCCCCCCCCCCGTGATCTCCCCTGTTCCCAACATGGGACGGAGGGCGGGGAAGCGCCAACCCTGCATCCCCGCGTGTGCCTCCTGCCCCATGAAGCAGCCGCGGGGGATGCTGCAGCCGCCTGCCAGCCTCGCGCCCACCCCCAGAGCTCACTTCCTGCGTGCCAACCCAGCAGCAGCCATAGAGGATGCTGCAGCCACCCGGCATCTCGCTCCCCCCCTCAGCTGCCCACATCCCGCCCCCACCCCAGCTGCCCACATCCCGTGTGCCCCCCAAGTCCAACTCCCATGCTCCCCCCTCCTGTGCTTTCCCCGAGCCCACCTCCCGCGCTCACCTCCCACCCCGGGCAGCTGCCAAGGGGACTTTGGGGGCAGGGGGGAAGCGACAAGGAAGCAGGAAGCTGCACCCACCCAGTCAAGGTAAGTCACCCACTCAACCCACCCCACCCAGTCACTCAACCCAGTCACTGTCACCCACCACACAGTCACTATCACCCACCACCCAGTCACTGTCACCCACCACCCAGTCACAGTCTGTCACCCACCACCCAGTCACTGTCGCCCACCACCTAGTCACTGTCACCCACCACCCAGTCACTGTCACCCACCACCCAATCACTGTCACTCACCACCCAGACACTGTCACCCACCACCCAGGCACTGTCACCCACCAATCAGTCACTGTCACCCACTACCCAGTCACTGTCACCCACCACCCAGTCACTGTCTCCCACCACCCAGTCACTGTCACCCACCAACCAGTCACTGTCACCCACTGCCCAGTCACTGTCACCCACTGCCCAGTCACTGTCACCCACCACCCAGTCACTGTCACCCACCACCCAGTCACTGTCATCCACCTCCCAGTCACTGTCACTCACCACCCAGTCACTGTCCCTGTCACTGACCACCCAGCCACTGTCACTCACCACCCACTGTCACTCACTCACTCACCCAGTCACTCACCCACCCAGTCTCACCCACCCAGTCACTCACCCACCCATTCAGTCACTCATCCACCCAGTCACTCACCCAGTCACTCACCCACCCACTCACCCACCCACTCACCCACCCACTCACCCATCCAGTCACTCACTCACTCACCCAGTCACTCACCCACCCAGTCACTCACCCACCCAGTCACTCACCCACCTAGTCACTCACTCACCCACCCAGTCACTCACTCACCCACCCAGTCACTCACTCACCCACCCAGTCACTCACTCACTCACCCACCCAGTCACTCACTCACTCACCCACCTAGTCACTCACTCACCCACCCAGTTACTCACTCACCCACCCAGTCACTCACCCACCCACCCAGTCACTCACTCACCTACCCAGTCACTCACTCCCCCACCCAGTCACTCACTCACCCACCCAGTCACTCACTCACCCAGTCACTCACTCACCCACCCAGTCACTCACTCCCCCACCCAGTCACTCACTCACCCACCCAGTCACTCACCCACCCAGTCACTCACTCACCCACCCAGTCACTCACCCACCCAGTCACTCACTCACTCACCCACCCAGTCACTCACTCACCCACCCAGTCACTCACTCACCCACCCAGTCACTCACCCACCCAGTCACTCACCCACCCAGTCACTCACCCACCCAGTCACTCACCCACCCAGTCACTCACCCACCCAGTCACTCATTCACCCACCCAGTCACTCATACACCCACCCAGTCACTCACTCCCCCACCCAGTCACTCACTCACCCACCCACTCAGTCACTCACTCACTCACCCAGTCACTCATTCACCCACCCAGTCACTCACCCACCCAGACAGGTAGTCCCTTGTCTTTTGTTGAAAATATAAAAATAAACAGGTTGCATTGTAATGTTTTTTTCTGTATCACAATAAGAAAACAGTTAAGTAAAAACTGCGCGCTAAAAAATATTTTTTCGCAGTGGGTGCGCTATGGGTTCGGGGGTGGGGGGCTCTGCTCCTTTCATTTGTCCTGGGCCCCATGATTTCTGATGGCTGCCCTGACAGTAGGGGGAGGGTGCCAGGTCTGAACCCAGGATTGGGCAACCTTAGACCTAATCCCACCTCCTCCCCTGTCACTCAAGTGTACTGCCTGAGTGGGGGAAAAACCATGATTGATCCCAACACTGCCTGCTGTTATCAGGACTGATATGTCAGTACAGAGTAGAATAGTAGCCACACCCGGCCATGGCTACACTTATGTTACAATTTCTGCTTGTGTCTAAACACAGAATTTATGAAAAACATTTTGGGTACGGCCAAGCAGTGAAACATGTAAAGAATCCACATTTGTTCTTACAAAATTAATTCACACACACATTGTATGTACAGTATGCTTCAAACAATATGTCAGTATTATACTTTACCTACTGAAAGTAATGAAAACACTGTCTTGCCTTTCTGGTTGTCTTTTAACCCCAGCACAAAACTACTAATAAAAAAAAGGTACTCACCTCTGGCTACGGGTTTAGCCCATCAATCCCCAGGTGGCGGCGTCTCTGGCATTCTTCTCCTTCAAATTTCAGTGATTCCCCTCCAGCGTAGTTTAATTTACAAATCCATTGCTCTAAGCATTACACCATAGTGTGGATGGAAAGTTATCCGCTTTAAACAACCATATGGTTGTTTGGAAGGTATATTCTAATTGTGTGATGGACTGCACTGTGTAGTATATGCTAAGTTTGTTAAAAGAGTCCGATTCATCACACCACCCTGTGGTGTAGCAGTTAGAGAATTGCGCCAGCATATGAAGTCTAAAGGATTCAATTCCCACATCGTGAAGTATAATTTATATATTATTATATACTTTATATAATACACCATGCAAGGATTGAACCCTTGATGTTTCATATACCAATCCACTTCTCTAAGCACTACACCACAGAGGCAGATGGATATTATCTGATGTAGTAGGCTATATTACAGGCCTTACTACTACTGAGGTTTACTTAAGAACGAGTCCTAATTGCAAAGTGTATAACCTGCAGGCTGGAGGTGCTTTGACAGAACTATTTTGGGCGGTGCAGCAATTAGGTAATGATACAGACATGCTGTGTGTGTGTTCAGGAATCAATACCAGGAAAGCAGAGAAGCTGTATGTTAGGATTGTGGTGCAGTTTTATTCAGCATAATTGGTGATTTCCTTTTTGTTTATGTGGGGGGGGGGGGGGGAAAGTAGCTTTTTTGGTTGGGCGAGTAGCTTTTTGCATAATTTGTCAAGCCCTGGTCATGACGTCATGTAGCATCCAGTTAGCCAAGGCAACGCGGCACCATTTGATGCCGTGCCGCCATGTTCATTGCAGTTGGAGGGGGAGTTGCAGCAGGATGCCGGGAGACGCCGCCACAGCACACTGCACCAAGTAAGGGAACTTTTTTCTTCATTTTCTCCGGGTTGGCCATCTGTTGAAGGTGGCAACCCTGGTTGTAGCCCTTCCGTCACTTATGAGTGTGGGGGTTTAAATAGGCATCGGATATTTGTGCATATTTCTACATTAATATTGGAAAGCAAAACATATACAGAGAACACGGTATGGTAATATATATATATATATATACACATATATATATGTGTGTGTGTGAAAACAAAAAAACTGTGAGCGCACACTCCTGAGATAAATATAATATAGTAATAATTTAATAAGGAATCAGTAAATGATAAAACAGAACTGAAGGTGGAAATGGCAACCCTAAATGAATAAATGCACATGAACAATACTGCACCGACACACTTTATTCGAGCAAATACCCAGTATGTACCTGGCAGATACCTGGAATGCGCCGCTCCTCACCTCTGACAAGCCCCGTTGCGTTTGCCTTCCCAGCCTGGGTTCATGCCTGGCTGACGGGCAGCTGATCTGTTAAATGATAATGATTAGGATTTAATAGGCTGCAATGCTTCGCGTGTCTACCAGATGGCATAAATTCATGAATTGTAATGCAGTATATATATATATACTGTGCAGTATTGCAGCCAGTGGGAATAAAATGCTTCAATCCCTGCCTGGAAAATAACCCAATGCACTCGGGCAGAAAACAGTCACAAACCTCAATACACCCGGATATACCCAAATTCGTGGGACTAGCCGAGCTCGAATAAAGTGTGTCGCCAGTGTAAATACAAAGGAATAATAAGGAATAACGGAGGATGTTGGGGATATATATATATATATATATATATATATATATATATATATATATATATATATATATATATATATATATATATATATATATATATATTTGGCTGCCTACATTGTACAATGTGTTAGGAGATTGTATTGAAATAACAGCAACTCTTAATAGCTGTATTATCATATCTATACATGTTGCATCTGTCTGAGGTTACATTTTGCATCACAAGTACCACAGAGTTTAGTTGTATATTATTATTTCTGCTTAACGTGACTCCTCTAGAAATTGTGAAATATCTATTTTAAACTGACTCATTTACATCTTACTACTGTATATCATTGTGAGATGCCCCTTTGTTCTTTTGATTTGATTTTGCACAGTCTTGTGAATTGGCCAGTAATTTCCTTTAGAGGATTCGTCATGAGACAGTAGTAGCAATTACCATAACTTTGTGAATAACCTCTCACATGAGATCAAATAACTTTAAGGGCAACTCATGATAAAGACATGAAAAGGAAATAATGAATTGTCGGCATGTGAAAGGATAATTTACAAATAAATATAATTATAGGCTGTGTCTCATTGAGACTGTAGCCTTATTATGATGATAGAGGGAAATTGTCAAATAGGAATACTTAAGGCTTTTTAGTCCCTTTAATTTATGTTATTTTTAAAGACTTAGGCCCATATTCACTAAGCGCAGTCAAATCATGTCAAATAGCATGATGCTACCGAAAACAGGAATGGACGTTATATTCTCTTAGGTATCGCTCTTTCCCCTCCGCTAAGGTAATATATGCAATAATAATGGCCTTAATTGAGCTCATTAAAATAGGGCCAGGGACATGTTATTTTATGATAATACCGCATTATCTTCAAATAATGTGGAGTTATTTAAGTCTTGGCATTACCACAATCCAGACCCTAGATTAGGGCTTTCGCTGGAAAGGAGAAGAGAGACAAATAATGCTGGAAAAAAGCTGTATCCTAATTCAAGTCATACCTAACTCTGCTATTACTCCCAAAGTGACTCTGAAATGGGGTGTTTGCTGGAGACGATAGGAGAAGGGATTACATGTGGGTGGCTGATGCATTGTTTTAACCATGATACAACAAATATTTTTAAAGTTAGTATGTAGTATCTTGTCTCTTGTTATTGAACCATCTCACAATATAGTCTAATGTATATTCCTTTTGACAGAAATGTGATTAATTCCTTACCTCATTTATGAAAAAGTTAGCTTCACTTTGGAATAATTGTACTAATAATTCTAAAAAAAAAACGGTAACTTTCAACTGAATTATTATAGCAAGTTACCAAACGCTTTATAATATTGTAACCCCAACACTGGTGCAGGAAGTATACTCCAGGGATACTGTAATTAGTTTCCCTCATCCATATTTTATATTCTTTATATATTTATACTTTATATTCTTTCCAGCACCATGTATTTTGGTCACAGGCTGAGCAATGAGTGCCGTATAATTGATAAATGCCAGGAACTTTTTCATCAAAAATAACTGATATTTATTAAACAGTCCAACAATAATGATTCTTTAGTTGTTGATGTTGGTATAAACATTCACACATACAGTATATTCATTTTAGTATCAAGAAAATGGCTTTTACTTCAGGTTACTTCTGTAAACAGGACACAAAATGATAGCACCACTGCTAGAAAACGGTATTTCAGAATAAAGTTGATTGTAGGTCTCATAGATGTGCAAATCCAGGGGGATTAGAAAAAAGTAATTGGCACTGATGATGTCAGCTGTGCAGTTAGCGCAAATGAAAAGATAATCTGCATATCGTGCGGATGTATTGGAGTGAATTCCAGTATCATAAGTGAAAGAACAGAGACCCAACCTAAAAGCATTCGCGCATGCAGACTGAATGATTTGTGTTAGTATTAAAAATATATCTTTAATTGATCCTAATTATTAAAATAAAGTGGTATACAATACAACATATAGTGGACCCACACTATTGATCCTATGTTGAGTGTATGGTCACACCCTGGATCTATAGTGATAAAAAGTTAATTGAGCTGTATTAAATCAATTATAAGGGAAGCTTAAATGCCTATATCCTTGGTGAGTAAGGGAAGCTTAAATGCCTATTCCCTTGGTAAATGGTATTGATGAACAAACAGTGAAGTATGCTACATAAATAGCTTAATTATGTAATAAACGGCCAATAATCCACTTAATTGATAGATTAATCAATTACAGGGTATAGCACACTCTGTCTAATGCAGTGTCAAAGAAGCAAACGGTGCACAGCAATTAGAAAAACAAGCCAGACTGTGCACTTAAAAAAATGTATTCAGCCAATGACACGACGTGAAAAAGAGAACGCAGTCCCTCTACCACGTCCAGACTGTAATGGACATGGAGAGACAGGTAAATCTCAAAAACGAACAGGAATGTAAGTATGTGTAACTAATTTATGGAGCATATTGCTGAAAGGAGTTTAGTAATTATAGAGATACAATCTCTATTTTCCCTATTTGTTCTCAGCTTCCATAAATATGTGAGCTGAGAAGAGAGAGGAAAAGGGGAATGTTAGATAGTATAGTAAAGCAGGTAGGGTATATGGGCTAAATGAAGGGTGAAAAAGCAAACCCTTCATTCTAGCCCTGCAGATAGAGGGTACCAAGGGTATACATCCACTTGGATTCCCGTTTTAAAAGTTCTCTATCCCAATTACCTCCAATATAGATTCTGGTATATAGTCTATACCTTTGAATCTAAGTTGGCTGAAGTCACCATTATGTATCCCATTTATATGCTTAGCCAGTGGGACATCTATGTTGTTCCTAATCGTTCCCACGTGCTCTAAGACTCGCCTTCTGAATTGCCTTTTGGTTTTTCTTTTGTATTTTTTACCACAGGGGCAAACCACTTGGTAGGTTACCCCCTGCTGTACGGAAATTTATGAAGTGTTTAATTTTATAAACCTTCGTGTCATTCCAATTACTGAAAGTCATAGTCACCTGTCCATATTGGTACGTTCTGCACCCTTGGCATTTGTGATTGCCACATGCCCGTTTTGCTAGCGATGTAGTTTTCTCAGGATTTTCAAAATGGCTATGGACAAGTATGTCCTTTTAAATTAGAGGATCTCTGACTAACAACAGATGGTCTAGTGAGTAAGACCTGTTTCAGGTCTGGGTCCTCTAAGAGGATGTGTAGGCACCTCTAACCCACTTAATAGACTGTAGCAAGAGCCACATCCCTTCCCCCTCCTTTATTACAACTATTGTGCCAGATACTGTTGCATCTATTGTGTAGCCTGGGGTTCAGCAAGCCACGTTATCAGCTTCTACATTTCAATTCTGGGAATTTCTGGTGTATTCTTTTACACTGACCATGGAAGGTGCCATATGTGATGGATTGGCCTTCTGATAGGGTCATTGAGAAATCCACACAGTAATTTCTCGCAAAAATAAAGGTCTTTATTTCTCAGACTGAGAAAAACAAGGCGTCTACTACATACTTTCTTCATACCTTGCAGTGCAAAGATCAGACAGAAAACAGCATAAATCTGGACAACATAAATGTCCTTATATTCTGTGCTGTGTGTGTTTCCCAGATATTCCCAGACAATCCTTCTTGGAATCTACTACCTTTTCAGGTAGTGCAACCCTGGTTCCTTAGCTGTTCCCAGGCAATCCTTTCTGGGAACTGAAGCTCTGCTCCCTTACAGGCTTCTGTGGCTTCTTGTTTGGGTGCTGAGTGAGTCCCAGCTGTTCCCAGGCAATTCTCTGGAAACTGGAGCCTTGCTTCCATGCACGCTTCTGTAGCACTCATGCTCTGGTGTTGAGTGTGAGTCTCAGCTGTTCCCAGGTAATCCTCTGGGAACTGATGCTTTGCCCCCAGCAGGCTTCTTGAAGACAGGATTGGGACTGGCAGGGAGTCTGCTACCTAACTTTTGAACCCCTTCCCAATAAGGATTTAATTGGAACGCTCTATCAGACCTGAAAGTAATGTTGTGCTCTTCCTGGGACTTGAAGAGTGAGGGAGTTAACCTCTTCACTCCCTCACAATGTTATATATCAATATATTAGTATGTAGTATTTTTATTATACAATGCTTAATGAGTTTATTGTGTAACCCTGAAATAGTCATTCTCAATGCAATGCCTTATTTATTTTATGCATTTGAATAGTGTTACTTGTTTATTTATTTTATTCCAACTAGTATCTTACCTTCTTCAGAACTAGTTTTGCATATCTCCCCAGCAACAAAGAGGATAATCAGCAGGAGGAGCCCCAAATATTCCTGATGTAATTGTAATTGATATTACAGCCCCTCTCCCCATGTTTGCACAGCTCATATTGCTTGGCCTGTTTCTTAATACTTATACAATGTTTTCTCTTGCAGCATAGGTGCGCTGATTGGCCTGGGAATTGCAGCACTGGTTCTGTTAGCATTCATCATCAGTGTATGCGTGCTTTGCTACTTATTTCTATACACAAAGCCACAGAGATTAGATACCGGTTTGAGGCTGCAGCACTGCGGATCATCATCTTCACACAAAGGTACGTTTAAACCAATTCTCAGTCATTAAATAAACGACAGTAATAAGAGACACATACTAAATAAATATCCACCCTATAAATGTAATAAACTTCCTTAAAAACTTTAATCACCCTTGAAAAAAGTTTTGAATACAGTTTGATTTCTAAAAGTAGCATAAATTACCTGCATTTAATGATTAAAAACATCTCTACCATTAACACAAAACAGATTTGACTACTCAGGACTGATACTGTAAGTCAATTTTGTTGAGAATAGGTGCTAGACATTGAGGCATAGATACTGTAGTAGTAAACACAACAAGCAGAGAATGGATAGTCCCAAATATACCACTATTTATGTGTGCACACAATAGTAAATGATACCATAATCAGTACAATATACTGTAGGTGTAAGTGATAATTGTTAAAATATAATGTTTAATAAGTAATATAATAAAATATATACAGCTGTGGACAGATAAAGGGGGAGGAGCTACACAACACAATTAGAACTTTTATTCTATTGTTTGACAAATATTTCTAACTATTATTATTAAGTCATTTTCCCTGTTTTTTTTGTTTTTTTTCATTTTTACATTTGGTTTTTTTACTCTGCAACATATAACTAGATTTATTTATAAAATATTTTACCAGGAAGTAATACATTGAGAGTTACCTCTCATTTTCAAGTATGTCCTGGGCACAGAGTTAAGACAAATAATACATGTTTACAAATACAGTTACATAATGAGCAGGGTATACATTATATACAAGACATTGCATGCACAGTTAAAGATAATGTATATTATGGGCGAATTAAACAGTTACAGACCAGATTAAAATGTGTGACAGCCTTAGATTTGAAAGAACTTAGACTGGTGGTGGATGTAAGAGTCTCTGGTAGGTTGTTCCAGTTTTGGGGTGCACGGTAAGAGAAGGAGGAGCGGCCGGATACTTTGTTGAGCCTTGGGACCATGAACAGTCTTTTGGAGTCTGATCTCAGGTGATAGGTGCTGCATGTGGTAGGGGTGAGAAGCTTGTTCAGGTAGCTGGGTAGCTTGCCCATAAAGAATTTGAAGGCAAGACAGGAAAGGTGAACTTTGCGCCTAGACTCGAGTGATGATCAATCTAGTTCTTTGAGCATTTCGCAGTGATGTGTGTTATAGTTGCATTGGAGAACAAAACGACAAATTGAATTGTACAGGGTGTTAAGTTTGCTAAGGTGGGTTTGAGGTGCTGAGCCATATACTATGTCTCCGTAGTCAATAATTGGCATTAGCATCTGCTGTGCGATACGTTTTCTGACCAGGAGACTTAGGGAGGATTTGTTCCTGTAAAGTACCCCTAGTTTGGCATAGGTCTTGGTTGTCAGGGTATCAATGTGCATCCCGAATGTTAAGTGGGAGTCAAACAATATGCCAAGGTATTTAAAACTAGTAACAGGAGTTAGGTGGTGTTAGTGTTGGTTCTAATCTGGAGCTCACTCACTGGAAGCTTTAAAAATTTAGTCTTGGTCCCAAACACCATTGTTACAGTCTTGTCAGTGTTTAAAAACAGTTTGTTTTGGGAAATCCAGTTTTCGAGTCTGAAAAGGTCAGACTGAAGTATGTGTTGAAGGTCAGAGAGGCTATGGCTGTGTGCATATAGGATTGTGTCATCTGCATACATGTGTATTGAGGCTTCCTGACAAGCTGTGGGAAGATCATTGATTAACACTGAGAAGAGTAGGGGCCCCAGAACAGAGCCTTGCGGGATGCCACAGGTGATATCCAGGGGGTTAGAGTTAGAGCCAGAGATGGACACATGTTGGGATCTACCTGATAGGTAGGACTGAAACCAGTTTAAAGCATGCTTCCCTATTCCAGAGCTCTGGTGTTTGTTGAGCAGGATAGCATGATCAACAGTATCAAAAGCCTTTGCAAAATCTAGGAATATTGCACCAGTGTGTTGACCCCATTCCATTCCACACTGGATTTCATTGCAAACTTTTAGCAGGGTAGTTACAGTGGAGTGTTTGGGGCGAAAGCCAGATTGGAATTGGCTAGGGAAATTTGTCTTGTTATAGTAATCGCTTAATTGGGAGTGGACACATTTTTCCATGACTTTGGATAGAATTGGGAGAAGGGAGATTGGTCTGTAGTTTGAGACAGTGTTTTTGTCCCCACTTTTGAAGATTGGGACAACTCTGGCAGCTTTCCAGGTCTTAGGGATATGGCCTGCAGACAGGATAGAGTTGACTATGGAAGTAATTGGTTTGGCAATTGCTAGGGCACCAAGTCTTAGGAACCTAGATTGTAGTAAATCAGGTCCACATTGGCTGCTTAGTTTTAATTTGAGAAGCGCTTGTGTAATCTCCTCTTCGGATATGGGCCAAATTGAAAATTGTGGGCAATGTTGGGAGGGGGTGGGGCTATAGGGGTACTCCCAGGATGAGATTCAGGTTTGTGGTTTGGGTTGCGTTTTGCTAATAAGTTAGTAGCACACCCCACAAAGTAATCATTGAATGCATTTGCAATGTCGGTGGGGTTTGTCAGAGTAATATCGCCCTTGGTGATATTACTTGGGTGTTGATGGTTAGAAGGCTGGAATATGTTGTTGATAACCTTCCAGAAGTTAGCTGGGTTTGATGTCTTCTGGAGGAGATTGTCAGAGTAATATTGTGCTTTTTGCATGCCTTGTTTGCCTTGTGCACATGTTCCGCAGGCATCTGTAGTGATTGAGATCCTTGTTAGTGCCAGTTATTTTGTGGCTTTTCCACAAGGCATCCATGAACTGGTAGAGGGCTATAAGGTCAGGTGTAACCCATGGAAGGTGGGCACCCCGTACACTTATTCTGCGTAGTGGAGCATGGGTATCACAGAGTTTTAAGAACTCGGATTGGAAATAGTTGAGCGCAGAATCAGGGTCAGGAATTAAATCGATTCTGTGCCATGGGCAGTTGATAAGGTTATCCAGAAACTGTTGTGGGTTAAAGTTTTTAAATGTTCTAGTGAGGAGAACTTTAGGGCTTGAATGGGGCGTTTTAATTTTCCTTACACAGTACACTATTGCATGGTCACTGAAAATGTCCGGAAGGATGCCAGAGGATGGATTCTGCTGGGGTTTGAGGAGAGAATCCAGTCTAGCAAGGAATGGTTATGCGATTGCAGGTTTGTCCGTGTGGGTTGGGAAATGAGTTGTGATAGGTTAAGTGACTTGAGTTGTATCTGGATTTTATGGTTTTTAGGGTCAAGCCAATTGAAGTTGAAATCCCCAAGAACTAGCAGCTCACTCTTCTCATTCAGAGAGGAAATGGAGCCAAGAAACTGGGTGATATCAGTCAAAGATTGTAGAGGGGCTTTAGGGGGGCGGTAGATGCCAGCCATCAGGACGGGCTTAGAGAAGGGTAGGCAGATTCTGCCAACTAGGATTTCAAAAGAGGTTGGTCTTGGGGTCAATTTTACAGTATAAATTGTAAGGTGTCTGCGATATAAAATAACACCCCTCCTCCTCTCTTTGACCTATCTCTCCTAAAAATGGAGGATCCCTGAATGGCAATATGTGCATCAGATGTGTTCAGCAATATATTGATCCATCTATTAAGCTGTTTCTCTGTATGAATCTGTTTTTTTACTAATGTTCTTTGACTAATATGTTCTGTACATGTATTTAGTCTCTGTTCAATTTTTTATTAATGAGTTCATTGTATTTGCCATTCTGATTAATAATAGGCATTTAGACCTGTATTCTGTATTCTGAGCTGTGCACCCGATACTATTATAACAGAATCTGTGTTAGGATTTTCCACCAATAGAAAGTCAAATGAGGATACAGTATATAAATTAGCCTAGAGTACACTCTGGATTAAAACTCCTAATGAAGCCGAGAGAGTGAAATGGGTTGAGTTGCAATCCTTGGAGACGCTGCTGAGAGAGAAATGGTCTGACAGAGGTCCCTGCAGCTGGAGACCTGTTTGAGTGGCAGCGAGCTTCCTGAGACCCTATCTATCCCCATCTTCTTCAAACAGAATGTTACTATAAATGTACATTATCGCTACAATCTGCACTATGGTATCCCTATCTATTTATTCTGATACAATGGGAGAGAAAACATTTCTGACATTCAGAGTTCCTAACTTGTCTTTTGTCCTGATGGATACATGTCTCTATTTATAATTAGAAAATGTGAGTGGAATTTTAAACCGGACTACCCACCACAATAATCATTGAGAAACAATATTGCACTGTGTCTTTATGTCTCCTTTTTTTTGTTACCGGCACTCCCCATGTTTTCTGTAGATCTCTACATATGATATAATTTGGGAACAAATTCTGAAAAATAAGGGTTAAGAGTAACCATGAGGGTCTTTTTTCAATTTGAATTGTATTCATTTATGGCACATTGTATATTATTTATGTCATTTAAATCACTTTATTCGTGATACACTTTGCACACTTATATTTACATCACCAATAAGGTTTATTTACTTGAAATATCACGGACTGCACTATTTAGGAGATAAAGACAATCTAGATCAGGGGTGGGCAACTTCAGTCCTGAAGGGCCACAACAGGTCAGATGTTCAGAATATCCCTGCTTCAGCACAGGTGGCTCAACTGATAAAACTTTCTGTGCTGAAGCAGGGATATCCAGAAAACCTGGCCTGTTGGTGGCCCTTGAGGACTGGAGTTGTCCACCCCTGATCTAGATTAAGAATTTAATTCACTTTACAAATTATTCAACAAAAAATAAGAAATGGTGGGATCTGTTTTGTGGGTTGTTTTTTTAGAAGAATATTTAGAAAGTGGTAAGATTCCCCAAAGGTTTAAGGTTTTAAAAAAATCCAACTGTTGACACTGAAGATGTAGAATGTACCCAGGCATGGTCTAAAATATTAGATGATTGATAGAACAATCTCTGGTGACTGATTGTCACACAACATAAAAATGTTCTAAATACCTTAGATAAAGATATAAATCTCATTAATGAAAAACTGGAACCTCGGGCAAGCAATTCCACTTACTAAAATAAGGATGAAGCATTACAGAAAACCCCTAACAATTTCCTATACTGTAGTTTATTGATGCGAACACATTTTAAAGAAAATGAACCATCCAAAGACCTTTTTTTAATAGAGAGACAGACCTATTTATTTTATTTATATATAAAATGTTTTACCAGGAAGTAATACATTGAGAGTTACCTCTCGTTTTCAAGTATGTCCTGGGCATTGAGTTAAGATGACAAATAATACATGGTTACATAAGTGAACAGGGTAGACGTTGTGTACAAGACATTGCATGCACAGTAAGAGAAAATATATTATAGGCGTATGTAACAGTTACAGACCAGATTAAAATGTGAGACAACTTTAGTTTTGAAAGAACTTAGACTGGTGGTGGCTGTGAGTGTCTCCAGTAGATTGTTCCAGTTTTGGGGTGCACGGTAAGAGGAGGAGCGGCCGGATACTTTGTGCAACCTTGGCACCATGAACGGTCTTTTGGAGTCAGATCTCAGATGATAAGTGCTGCATGTGGTAGGGTGAGGAGCTTGTTCAGGTAGACAGAAAATATTTGAAGGCAAGAAAGGAACGATCAACTTTGTGCTTAGACTCAAGTGATGACCAATCTACTTCTTTGAGCATTTCTCAGTTATATGTGTTGAAGTTGCATTGGAGAACAAAATGGCATATTGAATTGTAGAGGGTATCAAGTTTGCTAAGGCGGGTTTGAGGTGCCGAGCCATATACTATGTCCCCATAGTCGATAATTTACAATAGCATTTGCTGTGTGATACGCTTTCTGGCCAGCAGACGTAGGGAGGATTTGTTCCTGTAAAGTACACCTAATTTGGCATAGGTTTTGGAAGTCAGGGTATCAATGTGCATCCCAAATGTTTAATGGGAGTCAAACGATATGCCCAAGTATTTAAAACTAGTAACAGGAGTTAGGGTGGTATTAGCATTGGTTCTGATCTGGAGTTCAGTCATTGGAAGCTTTAAAAAATTAGGCTTGGTCCCAAATACTATTGTTACAGTCTTGTCAGTGTTTAAAAAAAGTTTGTTTGGGAAATCCAATTTTCAAGTCTCAAAGTCAAATTGAAGTATGTGTTCAAGGTCGGAGAGGGTAGGGCTGTGTGCCTATAAGATTGTGTCATCTGCATATATGTGTATTGAAGCTTCCTTACAAGCTGTAAGAAGATCATTGATAAACATTGAGAAGAGTAGGGGCCCCAGAACAGAGCCTTTGCGGGACACCACAGGTGATTTCCAAAGGGTTGGAGTTAGAGCCTGAGATAGACACGTTGGGATCTACCTGATGGGTAGGAATGAAACCAGTTTAAAGCATGCTTCCCTATTCCAGAGCACTGGAATTTGTTAAGCAAGATAACATGGTCAACCGTATCAAAAGCCTTTGCAAAATCAAGGAATATTGCACCAGTGAGTTTTCCCAGTTCCATTCCACACTGGATTTCATTGCAAACTTTTAGCATGGTAGTTACCGTGGAGTGTTTGCAGCGAAAGCCAGATTGGAATTGGCTAGGGAAATTTGTATTGGTATTATAATTGCTTAATTGGGAGTGAACACATTTTTCCATGACTTTGGATAGTATTGGGAGAAAAGAGATTGACTTGTAGTTTGAGACCTACTGAAAGGATAGTAAGAGAATTTGAGACTAGAAATAGTATGATTAACAATAAAGGAGAAGATGTTATATACACAATAATGAAACCTCATTCTAGAAATGATAAAGCTCATCATCTTGAAGTTTTCTGTCAGACGATTAACAAAGATTTTGAAAAACTGTCTGAAAAAAGCATGGCATTTAAAAACAATCTAACCAAATTGGAAAGGGATGCTGTTAGCCAAGAAATGAAAGACGATGACATTACAATAAAACAAGCTGACAATGGAGGGGGGTTGTAATTATGGATCAAGATTACTACAGTATATTAAAGAGTCAGAACGGATGCTTAATGATGAGATAACATATATGAAAACATATTTTAAAAATTCCATGAAAGAATTATTGGAAGATTGAAGATACTCATATTTTTTCCTTGGAAAAATAGAATCTTTAAGAGAGAAAGGGCTCACATATCTCCAGAATGGTAAACCAAAACAACCACTCTTTTACTTCCTAAAAAAAATACACAAAGATATTTAAAAAAAACCACTACGGAGGCTTATCCTATCGGGAATAAATTCCCTGACCTGAAATCTTTCCGAATGCATAGATTGGAGAAAGAGAAAAACTGGCGCACAGCCAAAGAGCGGGTCACCTACAGAATGAATGAAAAAATAATCCTTTAATAATCCACATAGGAAATGGAGGTAAACACCCTCCTACGCGTTTCATGTATAGGAATACACTTAATCAAGGAGTAATGATAAAGTGATATTGATAAAGTGTATTCCTATACACGAAATGCGTAGGAGGGTATTTACCTCCATTTCCTATATGGATTATTAAAGGATTATTTTTTCATTCATTCTGTTGATGACCCACTCTTTCGCTGTGCACCAGTTTTTCTCTTTCTCTCTTCGTTACTTCAAGCACTTGGCTACACGCCTACCAGGACAATAGGATTGGGGCATACATATGTGAGTATCATTCTCCTTTTATTTGTGCATTAACACATGCTGTGAGTCCAGGGACCTTCCCTGTGACAGGGAATTTTGCTACCTACCCCATACCCAGGAACAGTGGGTCTCCTATGGGACTTCACATATCAATCTCACTAGCCCCAATCCTAACACCTACCTACATCATTCCTATTATATGGATTAAGCGCTGGAGCGCATTAATCACTAACTATGCCAAATACATAGATTACTTTTTTCAAAAATATGTTGTAAATTTTAAATTTTATCTAAAAATACTACTAACGCGATTGTATCCTTAGAACAGATAAAATTGGAAGAAAATATAACTTTGGTTACATTTGATGTGGCATCGCTTAATACCGTAATAGATCAAAACAAATGTATAGATGCCATTAGAGTCTTGATATGAAGATATGCCAAACGCAGAGGCCACTTTTATATTAGAAGGGATTGCGTTAATTTTACGCCACAATTTCTTTTGGTTCAATGATAATTATTTTCTCCAATTGTGTGATACAGCCATGGGGTCCAGGTTCGTATACAAGAGAAAAGGAACCCAGTCTTCAAGCACTCTGTCACAACAAGATGTATAATTGTAATGTTAGTAAAGTTGAAGACTGGGTTCCTTTTCTCCTGTATACAATTACGTCTCCATCCAGTCAGCACCTCACCGTGGTTTAAATCTAGCTGTGCGGGTTCTTCTTTACGTGTAGCGGTCCAGGTTCGTACCAAGCTATGCTCATCTGGTTTTGGGCATGTTGGAAGAAGACCACATATGGCCCAAAAGCGAGCTGGTGCCAGACTGGTGCCCTGGCTTGGATATATAGACGATATACTATTTATTTGGAGGTGAGACCTAGATCTCATAGACAGTCTGTTTGAACTCCAACAACTTAAATCCCAAATTTATGTCAAAATAATTAAACTAGAATTTGAGTTCCTTGATTTGACCATATACATTGTAAAAAGATTTTATTTTTAGTTCTTTGCTTTCAAACAGATTGATATTAACAATTACATTTTGAAATCTATGTGCTAGTATCCTAGATGGCTTTCCAATATCAAATTCTGGCAGTTTAGAAGATTGAAAATAAATTGTACCAATAAAATGTATGTGATCAACAATCCAAAATATTGAAGTCTCGATAGAAAAGCCCTTATAAATCCAATTAAAAAAGAAGGAAAATGGGATCACAATATTAAAATATCCTTCATACTGTAACTCAATATAATACAGTGGCCTTTAAAATGAAAAAAAAATGTTTCTAAAGATTGGCATATTCTTCTGAATGATCCCATACTCGGAATAAACCTTCCTAAGCATCTCAATTAAAATGTTAAGAAAGCTCCAGATCCTAAGAACAAATTGGCACACAGCACTTAAATCTATAAACAGCTCAGATACCAACAATTGACTCAGGAAACCCAAATACTTTTTTGGCTGCTTGTCATGCAAACCTGCACTTTTAGCTTCAAAGAGAAAACGAATTTTATAGTATCAAGAAAATTGTACGAGATGGAACACTGTTTAGACTGTAGAATGGACCATATGGTTTACCTGTTGCAATTCCCTGTGGGGTGCAATATGTGGGCAGAACCACCAGGCCACTCAGAGTGAGTATTTTGGAACACGTGGGTAATATTAGGAAGAAAAGGAATATAAGGAAGATTCAAAACCCATAGTGTATCTAGACACTTTCGGAGATACAGTATCATCAGGCAAACCCACAGAGACTATCTTTCAAGGGTATCAAATATGTCACCACCAATTGGACCCCCAATCCAGAGACTTTCTGGATCCATATGTTGAGAACTTTGGCTCCACAGTGTCTAAATGTTGACATTGACATGGGGCATTCATAGGCGAATAGCCCCTCCCCCTTTTCTTTTGTTATTTGCATCATCTTTCTAGTATAAATCTGATCACCTTAAGTTCCTATATTATATGTATTTATTACAAATGATAATACTGAACTAATTGTGTTCTTTCATGCCTTCTGTTATAGGTATATGATAACATCAGTAGAATACATTTTATTCAATTAAATAACAATTATTTTTAATTATTATGAGTAATTTTCTCTGTTTCTCAATTAATTATTTACTCTGCAACATATAATTAGGTATGTGCTCAGCGAAATATTTATAAATCTATTAAGCTGTTTCTCTGTATGAATCGATTTTTTACTAATGTTCTTTGACTAATCTGTACAATCATTCAGTATTTGTACAATTGTTATTAATTAGATATTTGTGTTTCCCATTCTGATTAGGAATAGCCATTTAGACCTGTGTTGCAGGGTCCCTTTCCCTGGATCCCCGTTTCCATCGCGTACCTCCGCTGCAGCAGGGGGATGTGCTGAGTGTTGTGGCAGGCTAGCACGTCACCATAGGCATCGGCGGCTCCCATAGCAGGGCGCCACCATCTTGATATTGCTCGCGCATGTCCAGTACAGTCGCGCATGCGCAGTGCAGTGTTTCATGTTGCGGCGGCCATCTTGGAACTCCTCGCGCATGCGCTGTTCAAGAACAAGTGGCGGCAATTACAGCAGGACTCCGCAGGGGACTACAACCCCCAGCAGCCCCAGGGGCTGCAGCCATCTGATTCCAAACAGCCAATCGGGTTGCAGCATCCCTTGCAGCCAGGAATTGAAAATTTTGATCTGTCTGCACCACGTCAGTCAGAAGAGGGAACTCTGAGGAGCAGGTAGTGTCCAGGAGCAGGTAGTGCTCTGAGGAGCAGGTAGTGTCCAGATCTCCCCCTTAGGCCCCAGCTAGGCCTCGACTCACTTTAGCTTGTGGCTGCTATAGGGAAAGCCCATAGTTAGGGACTTTTTCCCAGTAGCTGCATATAGTCAGGTACAGCACCGGTGAGACGCCACGCGGGGACAGCAGCCTGTGGTCAGGGATCAGACCATCTACATGGTAAATCCGGTAAAGTGATATTATCCACGCCGGAATTCACCCCACGCGGAGGTGGACGCCATCACGGACCACAACATTGGATCAGACAGATCCTCTTTGTTCTTCTGCAATACCCAGGAGCTGGAGCCCCCCGGGCAGATACCCAACTAGTGCACCAAGATTTCAAGGGATAGCGCTATCTCCATCACTTTGGGTGAGCCTTGACATTTAGAAGAGGGACATCAGGGTATTATTTATTTTATTTATTTATTTATAAAATATTTTACCAGGAAGTAATACATTGAGAGTTACCTCTCATTTTCAAGTATGTCCTGGGCACAGAGTAAAACAAATAATACATGGTTACAAGTACAGTTACATAAATGAACAAGGTGTACATTATATACAAGACATTGCGTGCACAGTTAAAGAAAATATATATTATGGGCGTATGAAACAGTTACAGACCAGATTAAAGTGTGAGACAGCCTTAGATTTGAAAGAACTTAAGCTGGTGGTGGATATGAGAGTCTCTGGTAGGTTGCTCCAGTTTTGGGTGCACGGAAGGAGAAGAAGGAACGTCCGGATACTTTGTTGAGCCTTGGGACCATGAATAGTCTTTTGGAGTCTGGCCTCAGGTGATAGGTGCTGCATGTGGTAGGGGTGAGGAGCTTGTTCAGGTAGCTGGGTAGCTTGCACAGAAAGTATTTGAGGGTGAGACAGGAAAGGTGAACTTTGCGCCTAGACTCTAGTGATGACCAATCTAGTTCTTTCAGCATTTCTCAGTGATGTGTGTTGTAGTTGCATTGGAGAACAAAACGACAAATTGAATTGTAGAGGGTGTCAAGTTTGCTAAGGTGGGTTTGAGGAGCCGAGCCATATACTATGTCTCCATAGTCAATAATTGGCATTAGCATCTGCTGTGCAATACGCTTTCTGACCAGGAGACATAGGGAGGATTTATTCCTGTAAAGTACTCCTAGTTTGGCATAGGTCTTGGTTGTCAGGGTATCAATGTGCATCCCGAATGTTAAGTGGGAGTCAAACCATAAGCCCAGGTATTTAAAACTAGTGACAGGTGTTAGGTGGTGTTAGCGTTGGTTCTAATCTGGAGCTCAGTCACTGGAAGCTTTACAAATTTAGTCTTGGTCCCAAATACCATTGTTACAGTCTTGTCAGGGTTTAAAAACAGTTTGTTTTGGGAAATCCAGTTTTCCACTCCCAATTAAGCGATTTCTACACCAAGACAAATTTCCCTAGCCAATTCCAGTCTGGGTTTCGTCCCAAACACTCCATGTGTATTGAGGCTTCCTTACAAGCTGTGGGAAGATCATTAATGAACACTGAGAAGAGTAGGGGCCCCAGAACAGAGCCTTGCGGGACACCACAGGTGATATCCAGGGGGTTGGAGTTAGAGCCGGAGATGGACACATGTTGGGATCTTCCTGATAGGTAGGACTGAAACCAGTTTAAAGCATGTTTCCCTATTCCAGAGCTCTGGAGTTTGTTAAGCAGGATATCATGATCAACTGTGTCAAAAGCCTTTGCAAAATCTAGGAATACTGCACCAGTGAGTTGTCCCCGTTCCATTGCACACTGGATTTCATTGCAAACTTCTAGCAGGGTAGTTACAGTGGAGTGTTTGGGACGAAACCCAGACTGGAATTGGCTAGGGAAATTTGTCTTGGTGTAGAAATCGCTTAATTGGGAGTGGACACATTTTTACATAACTTTGGATAGAATTGGGAGAAGTGAGATTGGCCTGTAGTTTGAGACAGTGTTTTTGTCCCCACTTTTGAAGATTGGGACAACTCTGGCAGTTTTTCAGGTCTTAGGGATATGGCCTGCAGACAGGATAGAGTTGACTATGGACGCAATTGGTTTGGCAATGGCTGGGGCACCAAGTCGTAGGAACCTAGATTGTAGTAAGTCGGGTCCACATTGGCTGCTTAGTTTTAGTTTGAGGAGCGCTTGTGTAATCTCCTCTTCAGATACTGGGCTAAATTGAAAATTGTGGGCAGTGTTGGGAGGGGGTGGGGCTATAGGGGTACTCCCAGGATGAGATTCAGGTTTGTGGTTTGTGCTGCGTTTCGCTAATAAGTTAGTGGCACACCCCACAAAGTAATCATTGAATGCATTTGCAATGTCAGTGGGGTTTGTCAGAGTAATATCCCCCTTAGTGATATTACTTGGTTGTTGATGGTTAGGAGGCTGGAATATATTGTTGATAACCTTCCAGAAGTTAGCTGGGTTTGATGTATTTTGGTGGAGATTGTCAGAGTAATATTGTGCTTTTGCATGCCTTGTTTGCCTTGTGCACATGTTCCGCATGCATCTGTAGTGATTGAGATCCTTGGTAGTGCCAGTTACTTTGTAGCTTTTCCACAAGGCATCCCTGAACTGGTAGAGTGCTATAAGGTCAGTTGTAACCCATGGAAGGTGGGCCCCCCGTACCCTTATTTTGCGTAGTGGAGCATGGGTATCGCAGAGTTTTAAGAACTCAGATTGGAAATAGTCGAGCGCAAAAATCGGGGTCGGGAATTAAATCGAATCTGTGCCATGGGCAGTTGGTAAGGTCATCCAGAAACTGTTGTGGGTTAAAGTTTTTAAATGTTCTAGTGAGGAGAACTTTAGGGCTTGATTGGGGCGGTTTAATTTTCCTTACACAGTACACTATTACATGGTCACTGAAAATGTCAGGAAGGATGCCAGAGGATTGGATTCTGCTGGGGTTTGAGGAGAGAATCCAGTCTAGCAAGGAATGGTTATGCGACTTCAGGTTTATCCGTGTGGGTTGGGAAATGAGTTGTGATAGGTTAAGTGACTTGAGTTGTATCTGGATTTTGTGGTTTTTAGGGTCAAGCCAATTGAAGTTGAAATCCCCTAGAACTAACAGCTCACTCTTCTCATTCAGAGAGGAAATGGAGCCAAGAAATTGGGTGATGTCAGTCAGGGATTGTAGAGGGGCTTTAGGGGGGTGGTAGATGCCAGCGAGCAAGATGGGCTTAGAAAAGGGGAGGCAGATTTTGCCAACTAGAGTTTCAAAAGAGGGTGGGCTTGGTGGGCAATTTAACAGTGTAAATTGTAAGGTGTCTGCAATATAAAATAACACCTCTCCTCCTCTCTTTGACCTATCTCTCCTAAAAATGGAGTATCCCTGAATAGCAATATGTGCATCAGGGGTTTTAGGGGATAGCCATGTTTCTTTAAGAACGATGGCTTTAGGTTTATGCATAAGGCACCATGCCCTTAGTTCATCCAGTTTGGGCAGCAGGCTCCGGATGTTTATATGAGCGACAGATAGCCCTTTTTGGAATTTAAAGGTGGAATTCTCAGGGGCATGGGACAGAGCTGAAATGGGAGGACCTGGGTTAGGTTCAATATCACCTGCTAAAGAGAGTAATAGTATGAGTAGAAATTTGGTTAGTTGTTTGCAAGTTGTAGATTTGTGGTGTTTGCCATTAGAGCAGTGGTTGGTGTGCTGGTTTTTAGAGTTCTCCACCAACATTCAGTAGATAGTGCAAGGCTTTTGAGTAGTCCAGGGTGTATGGTGATGTTGGGTGTAGGCCAGGATGGAGGAGTTTGTAGTGGATAGAGGGAGTAACATCTCCATGAGGCCAGGAGAAAGAAAAAAGTTAAAATACATAGCAGGTTCATGATGCCAGAGGTAGGCAGTGCTGCAAGGAGCTGTTGTGAGCAGAGTGAGTGTGAGCAGACTAACAGCATGTGTGTGCCTGATCCTTGTCAAATGTTTAGCTGTATTGCAATGCTAGAGTCAGTTCAGGGTTTCAGTGTATTGTGCAGTCAGTTTTGGGAGAGGCTGCAGTAAATAAATTGTAAAGGGGTGGGGGGTTGAAATAGGCAGATTAGCAAGCTTGGGATCATAGTGTGATCTGAATAGCTTACCGTTTGTTGTCTAGAGTAAAAGAGTGTGCAGTAGATCCAGTCCCCAGTCACCTCTAGTCAAACTGTAGTCTAACTGTATTTATCACTTAAAACCTCACTTTAAATGCCTCACTGCCTAATGCAGTTCCTGCCCAATGCAGCAAAGGTGTTGGTATTATACAGAAAAAACAGTCACATGACCCTCCCCCTCCCCAGTCAGTCAGCTTGTTCCATTTGGTCAATTAACAGCACATAGTTAAGAGGGGAAAAAAAAAACTTTTTACATTCAAACATACTAACTTTTATAAATTCTACAAGGCCACAGTCAGGCTTTTACACAGGATTTGCACAGCATCAGGAACATACCTGTGAAGAGAATGCAATTAGATCCATGTCATATCAGCTGAGGTTATTGGTCATTTCATGAAGAAAGTGAGTATATTAACTGTAGTCTAACTGTATTTATCACTTAAAACCTCACTTTAAATGCCTCACTGCCTAATGCAGTTCCTGCCCAATGCAGCAAAGGTGTTGGTATTATACAGAAAAAACAGTCACATGACCCTCCCCCTCCCCAGTCAGTCAGCTTGTTCCATTTGGTCAATTAACAGCACATAGTTAAGAGGGGAAAAAAAAAACTTTTTACATTCAAACATACTAACTTTTATAAATTCTACAAGGCCACAGTCAGGCTTTTACACAGGATTTGCACAGCATCAGGAACATACCTGTGAAGAGAATGCAATTAGATCCATGTCATATCAGCTGAGGTTATTGGTCATTTCATGAAGAAAGTGAGTATATTAACTGTAGTCTAACTGTATTTATCACTTAAAACCTCACTTTAAATGCCTCACTGCCTAATGCAGTTCCTGCCCAATGCAGCAAAGGTGTTGGTATTATACAGAAAAAACAGTCACATGACCCTCCCCCTCCCCAGTCAGTCAGCTTGTTCCATTTGGTCAATTAACAGCACATAGTTAAGAGGGGAAAAAAAAAACTTTTTACATTCAAACATACTAACTTTTATAAATTCTACAAGGCCACAGTCAGGCTTTTACACAGGATTTGCACAGCATCAGGAACATACCTGTGAAGAGAATGCAATTAGATCCATGTCATATCAGCTGAGGTTATTGGTCATTTCATGAAGAAAGTGAGTATATTAACTGTAGTCTAACTGTATTTATCACTTAAAACCTCACTTTAAATGCCTCACTGCCTAATGCAGTTCCTGCCCAATGCAGCAAAGGTGTTGGTATTATACAGAAAAAACAGTCACATGACCCTCCCCCTCCCCAGTCAGTCAGCTTGTTCCATTTGGTCAATTAACAGCACATAGTTAAGAGGGGAAAAAAAAAACTTTTTACATTCAAACATACTAACTTTTATAAATTCTACAAGGCCACAGTCAGGCTTTTACACAGGATTTGCACAGCATCAGGAACATACCTGTGAAGAGAATGCAATTAGATCCATGTCATATCAGCTGAGGTTATTGGTCATTTCATGAAGAAAGTGAGTATATTAACTGTAGTCTAACTGTATTTATCACTTAAAACCTCACTTTAAATGCCTCACTGCCTAATGCAGTTCCTGCCCAATGCAGCAAAGGTGTTGGTATTATACAGAAAAAACAGTCACATGACCCTCCCCCTCCCCAGTCAGTCAGCTTGTTCCATTTGGTCAATTAACAGCACATAGTTAAGAGGGGAAAAAAAAAACTTTTTACATTCAAACATACTAACTTTTATAAATTCTACAAGGCCACAGTCAGGCTTTTACACAGGATTTGCACAGCATCAGGAACATACCTGTGAAGAGAATGCAATTAGATCCATGTCATATCAGCTGAGGTTATTGGTCATTTCATGAAGAAAGTGAGTATATTAACTGTAGTCTAACTGTATTTATCACTTAAAACCTCACTTTAAATGCCTCACTGCCTAATGCAGTTCCTGCCCAATGCAGCAAAGGTGTTGTATTATACAGAAAAAACAGTCACATGACCCTCCCCCTCCCCAGTCAGTCAGCTTGTTCCATTTGGTCAATTAACAGCACATAGTTAAGAGGGGAAAAAAAAAACTTTTTACATTCAAACATACTAACTTTTATAAATTCTACAAGGCCACAGTCAGGCTTTTACACAGGATTTGCACAGCATCAGGAACATACCTGTGAAGAGAATGCAATTAGATCCATGTCATATCAGCTGAGGTTATTGGTCATTTCATGAAGAAAGTGAGTATATTAACTGTAGTCTAACTGTATTTATCACTTAAAACCTCACTTTAAATGCCTCACTGCCTAATGCAGTTCCTGCCCAATGCAGCAAAGGTGTTGGTATTATACAGAAAAAACAGTCACATGACCCTCCCCCTCCCCAGTCAGTCAGCTTGTTCCATTTGGTCAATTAACAGCACATAGTTAAGAGGGGAAAAAAAAAACTTTTTACATTCAAACATACTAACTTTTATAAATTCTACAAGGCCACAGTCAGGCTTTTACACAGGATTTGCACAGCATCAGGAACATACCTGTGAAGAGAATGCAATTAGATCCATGTCATATCAGCTGAGGTTATTGGTCATTTCATGAAGAAAGTGAGTATATTAACTGTAGTCTAACTGTATTTATCACTTAAAACCTCACTTTAAATGCCTCACTGCCTAATGCAGTTCCTGCCCAATGCAGCAAAGGTGTTGGTATTATACAGAAAAAACAGTCACATGACCCTCCCCCTCCCCAGTCAGTCAGCTTGTTCCATTTGGTCAATTAACAGCACATAGTTAAGAGGGGAAAAAAAAAACTTTTTACATTCAAACATACTAACTTTTATAAATTCTACAAGGCCACAGTCAGGCTTTTACACAGGATTTGCACAGCATCAGGAACATACCTGTGAAGAGAATGCAATTAGATCCATGTCATATCAGCTGAGGTTATTGGTCATTTCATGAAGAAAGTGAGTATATTAACTGTAGTCTAACTGTATTTATCACTTAAAAGCTCACTTTAAATGCCTCACTGCCTAATTAGTATAGTGCCTGGCACCCACTGGAACTGCCTAACTGTATTAGTGCCTGGCACCCAATGTACTTCGGGGGGGGACACTGGTGTTATCAGGTTGGGGCCTATATTACTCTGTGTGGTACAGGATACCAATATTATTGTGTTCAGTAAACGTTGTTAGTATATACTTGAGTGTGTGTATTATTGTTATTGTTCCTGTAAAAGGATTATCCCACCCCATTGGGATTCCTTGCAGGTGGAGGCGGTGTCACCAGACGAATAAGGTACACCCCAGGCTCCCAGCGGCAGAGGTTCAGGCCTCCTGTGAGCCACAGTAACACACCAGACACACACAATAGCCACCATATCTTCCATAGGGGGGGGAGGTGGTGGAGTGTGCTACACCTGTATTCTGTATTCTGATCTGTGCAGCCATGATACGATTATAGCAAAATCTGTTAGGATTTTCCACAACTTGAAAGCTTAGAGATGGTTTATAAATTAGCCTAGAGCAAACACCGCATTACAACTCCTGACGAAGCCTAGAGGGCGAAACATGTTGAGTGGCAATCCTGGAGACGCTGCTCAGAGAGAAACGGTCTGACAGAAGTCCCTGCAACCAAGAACTAGGCACCGGAAGTGACGCAGACGCATCACAGCACCTGCACAGGTGGTGGTGAAATCTCTGAGACTATCTCTCTCCGTCTTATTCAAACAGAATTAGGCTTATTATCTACTCTACATAGTTGGGATGGGACTCATTTAAATTTACTTTGGATTGGCCTTTTGGACAGGGAGTTGCCGACCAAAGGAACCAGCCTATCCCCGGATCCAAATCTGCCAAAAAATGTGCCCACCTCTTGGGATGTCCCCATTCTTGTTGTAGTGGATTGGCTTACAAAGACGGCTGCACAGAACCTCCCTTCAGTAGATCAGATTGCCAAGTTGATCTTAAGAGAGGTGTTTTGTCTTCACAGGGCCTTGGATGAGATCATATCTAATAGAGGGATGAAATTAATCTCAAAATTCCGGAAGTCCTTCTGTTCCTCCTTGGGAATTAGTTTAAATGTATCTTCCGGCTATCCCCTCCTATCCAACCAGGACGTCTGTGTGTGACCCTGACTACAAATCTAGCTACCTACCTTGACCCCTTCTTGTGCCCCTGACTTTGTCTCCTCTACCTGCCCTACTGTTCCAGCCACTGGGATCCTACTCTGCAGTAACCGGTTCTTGACAGAATGGATATTTTTTTTGATTCATAGCTATTACCTAGTTATCACAAAACATAGTACAGGAAGACATTTTCTGCTAGTGTTAGTATGGGATAATTGTTTTTGTGTTTCTGTAGTATCTTTGAAATTTTTAATTATTGTTAAAATAATAATTCAGCCATTTGCAGTTTTGGTTCTTTCAAAAGGATGTTAGTGTTAAAACAATGGCTGACCTCTTTCTTAAAACGAAGTCAATAATTAATCTTCACTTAGCCTCTATTACGTGGATACTTTTGTGACTGTAGTGGAAGGAGGTTCTTCCAATTTCTAATCTGGCTGAACAGGAGACCATTTCACAGATAATAGGGTCATAAATAGAGCCCCAAAGTGATTTATATGCCTCTCCAAACACACTCTTATAAAAACATGTAGAGAGATACCTTTGCACAAAAAGGAGATACCTGGGATATATGCTAATAGGATATGCAAAATATATTTTAATGACTCTTACTAGCATACAGTATATTCTAGTATTTCAGGTGTGCTAATGGCACCTTTAGGTATGACAGGAGTAACAATAAATCCCTGCATTAACTTTAATGGACCTGTGTGGGTATGTGTTTGTAACACACTTTCCCCCATCCCCTGGAAGATATGGTGGCTGCAGTGTATATGGTGCATTACCTGTGGCTCACAGGAGGCCTGTGCCTCCGCTGCTGGGAGCTGGGCTGTGCCTGATCTGTCTGGTGACAGCGCCTCCACCTGTACGGGATCCTACTATGTTGGATAACCCCATTACAAGACCCCATGCAATGATACACACACTGATGATAATAATAATAACAGTTTACTGCATGCATAAGAAGAATAACAATATACCGTCCCCACCAACTAGGCCACGCACAGCCGTAAGCTCACAGTATCCTCCAACTCAATGTCCCCACCTGATGGATTATTCCCCTAAAGTACTGAAGGGCATTAGGGCACCCAACCACCCATGTGTCCACAAGTAGCAACCCACCCAAATGTGTGAGACACACTGGTGCAACAGGGGCAGTGTCCCTAACTACTGAGCCTGTCCCTGCAGCGACCACAAGCTGAGGGGAGTCGGGGCCTAGCTGGGGCCTAAGGGGTTTTCTGGCTTAGTGCAGGGGTCACAGACGCTTTGCACCTACACACCCTACCCCTTCCTTATCCCAGCTCCGACTGGTGTTCTTCTAGCGCTCGCAATGTATTTATTCCCCTCACCAGGGGAATAATTTTGCCCTATTGGCTGCTGTGTGCCATGTGTAGTGCAGCTCCACTGGCCGTTGGGGGTTGTAGTCCCCGCGGAACCTATGTCCCTAATGGCCGCCTCCCGCCTCAAACTGCGAATGCGTGGCATTTTGCGCATGTACGATCACAACCAAGATGGCGATGCCCTGCAAGGGTCACCTGCTGCAACCTCCCCACGCTCTCCCCCAGCCTCCCCTGCCAGGCGTAGCTGCTGTAGGGGGCAGACGGGGGACCAGGGTGGACCCAGGCTATATGTTGTAACAGGGAACACCTCTTTTGCATATTATTAGCACTAATGTCCGTTTTAGAAATGTCAGGGCTCATAACAGATAAAAACAGCACCTAAGACTACGCTAGTGAGCTTTGAAGATACCCGTTAGCACTGAATGAGGCATTAACTTAACACCTCGTTAAGTCAATACAAGAACTCTGTGTATCTGAACCTATATAGGATATTTATTTAAACCAGTTGGATATTACATCTCCCAAACTAATTTAGTTATGTGTACAGCAACATATATGGAAGTACACATATACACAATTCATCATGTAGTAGAACATATAGATCGCCAACAATGTTTTGGTCCTTCTATTTGTGTCCCCTTGCATATAAACTGATCCTGATATAAATATATGCACTATAGAAACATCCTATTATTGGTATACAAGAGTAACGCACTGCTGTTCACATAAGGAAGCATTTGATAACATAGCTATAATAATGGATTAATAGGCTGGTATTCTTGTAGTGACTATCTCTGTGTCTCTACTTTTATCTTTCATTTATTTATTTTAATGTATTGACATGCACACTGCATTTACGTAACTGTCTCACAGATTAGCGCTATTGAATATTAACCAGCAACGAAAAGGGTTAACATTGAGCCCATTGTCATAGCAACTAACATAACCTATAAATATTCTGGCGCTGACTGTGGCTATGCTCTGTATGTGTTTTATGCAGTTTTTAATAGTTTTTGTCTGTTCCCATATTGGTTTATCGCCTTTTGGTGATTTAGTGCTCTGGGCTGTATTGCTCACCCCAGAGTTTTTGAAATAAATGTACCAATTCTTTCAATGTTTTCTTATAGATCTGTCTAGGTATATACTACTAGATCTATATATTTCATCACTTAGAAGATTATCCCTATTAGATCTCATTGAAGAAGTAAATATATATTATACCAGGGTCAGCAATTCACTATACTGCCATTTTTTATCTTGTTATATATGTTTATGATTAGTTTAGTGCTTACCAAGATTGGCCATGGATTTACTACTACCAATCTTATAATAATTTTTATTATTACCATTAAAAGGTTTTATTATATATAACTCATAATACTACACTGTGAGTGCATTTCAAAAGGATTTCTCTTTTCTATTACCTATGCTAATTATCCCTATTGCACCACAGTGAATACATTTCACTCAGCCTGATGCAGGAGTTTATCCTTTCCTAACCCCTCCCCACCCCTTTCCTTTCCTTCTCTTCCCATCCCCTTTCCATTCCTTCCCATAGTATTATGTATCTGGACTTAAGTATATTTAGAGAAGTATGTATAACACATTCATTTTAATTAGTTCCTGCTGTATAAATATTCATAATACTAATGATAATAATAATAGAAGTAGTAAAAAAATAATAGGAATAGTATGGTATATGACAAAATACAGTATAATTCAAGTATATTTTTATTTCCCGAATAATAGTGTAAGAAAGGTTAATGAAAGTGCAGTAGATTTGTCATCAGCTACCTGAAGAAAAGTTAATTATTCCAGTCCTGTTCTTGATTCTTGTGCCTGCCAGAGTTGCTAATACTGTGTGTGCCAGAGATAATTATCATCTGTATTACACATAAAATGAGCAGTGCCCCACACTGATTTGGAAAGTAGCTACTTAAGGTGACTAGCCGAGTGCTGACTGAACTACAGTTTTATTTCAAGTGCAATTTGTATTAAGTGTGGAGTTAGAACAAAAAGGAAAGTGCTGTGCTGTGTATACTAACATTGGTTGGTGTGCTTGGGCAGTGTATAGTGGGTACAATTATTTTGATTGGGTGGGAGTTGGAAGTCTGTAACAAACCTTTTTGTCTCCTTCCTGATTTGAGACTGAAGTGGATGTAGTTTGGTAAATAAATTTCTTACCTAACACGATAGGTGTCTTTAAAACAGAGGCTTGTAACGAATGCTGAACTTGGGTGTGCTGAGCTGTGTGACTGAATTACTGTTTGATTTCAAGTGCAGTTTGTATTAAGTGTGGAGTTATAACCAGTAGTGGAAAGAAGAAAGGTGGGAAACAAGGTATATAGAAATACAGTCAATTGTTACCACTTGATATTCCGTGTGATGGCAAAGGGGCTAAGGGACCACTAAAATAAAGGTTAAGCCCGGTTGCTAGCCCCTGCCATCCTTCCCTGGGGCTTATCTGGCCACCAGATCCCTGGGCTACCATGTTATTACATGCCTGATAGCCCCTTGCATCTTATGTAAAACTGTATGCTTTATTCCTGTAGGTGAAACTGTATTAAAAAGTATAAATATGTGTTTTAAAGCACAACCAAGGTCTCTGGACATGCAGGGCCAACAAACACTTTGTTCAGCCAACATGCTGGAGAAATTACTATTACTGGGACTGGAGGGGGAGGGCCATTGTTCAGCTCTGTCTCAGTCATCCATATCCACAGGAGGTATCCAGCTGAAACTGGACCCTGAGGTTTTAGTGCTAGCCCCAACTGACTCAGATCTCAGTGGTTAGTTAATTTGAATTTCCCACAGCCCTGATTGGTCCACATAGCATCCGTTCTCTGATTGGCTCACATGTGGCATACATGCTTTGATTGGTTGGCAGCCCTCCTCCATAGTTTGAGATGGAGACAGAATTCTATGTAAACAGCTTCCAATTACACCTCCAGAGCTGATTCTGAGCCTTAAGTGAATCTGAAGTGGTGTGCTCTGAGGCTTTCCAGAGACACCCAAAAACTAGGCTGAGAGCTTATTTGAGCAATGATTTTGAAAGTGCTCTGCCTGCCATGAATTGCCCCACAGAGGTTTGGATGGTCTCTATCCCAACAGGAGTGGAAGCAAGTCCTGGGAAAGCCTGTAATGTGTCGCTCAGCGTCTAGCCAGGTAGGATCCCCCCCTCCCCCCGTATGCCCCATTTTTCATGAGTATAGCTCTAATTGTGTGTTTTCTGCTGTGCTGACTCTGGCTGGAATTTAAAAAATTATTTATTGAACTGCTTTGTCCTGTCTGGTGACTTGATCCCTGGTTTAAATTCTGGTCTACCTTGACACAGGATTGGGAATGCCACTCAATGCACATCTTCCTACGTGTATGTGCACCTAGAACAGGTGTTCCAGGGGCATACCGCCGTGGGAAGTGTATGCAAGTGGTCTCTTTGGAGTCTCAGTTTGCTGATCTGAAGAGGCACTTGCAACATTGCGGACATTGACAAGGAGTTTATTACTCACAGAGCAGGCCCTGGCTGGGACTAGTGGTGCAGATGGTGGAGCTGTGAGTGAGAACCAGGAACAGGTAGGTAGCTGGGTAACAGTTCTGAGCTGACCCATCCCAATAGATTTGCCAGATTGGGTGAAGATATTGGGGGGTCTCAGTGCATAAATAGCAAGGCTGTGGGAGACTGATTCCCCTAGCAGCCAGGGGTATATTCCCTCCAGCACAGAGGGGACCCAGGATACTCAGAGATGAAGAAAGGTTGTGGTGGTGTGGGACTCTATTATAAGGAGGGTAGAGAGGGCACACTATTGCTATGACCGCATGTTATCTCCCGGGGACTCGGGTTTGACATATCGTCAATCGGTGGACAGATTGTTGGGAGGGGGTGGGACTGATCTGGCGGTCATGGTACATGTTGGCACCAACGACAATGTTAGAGAAATATGGAGTGCCTTGTACTACCCCAGGGAGACAATTGGAGCATCGGGAGGTTAATGCATGGCTAAAAAAGTGGTGTAGGAACGAGGGTTTGGGGTTTTAATTTTAATGTTGTGGGGAAGAGTGTGGGGCCTCTGTAAAGGTCGTGCACCCCTAGTTTACGCACACCTGCTATAAGCCACCAAATATCTGTGAGATTGAGGAAGGCAAAATACTTTTGCAAATGGAGAAGCCATCAAAACTAGGTCATGTTTGCATAATGTACAGGAAAAAACGGCGGTGCATCTGCTGCTGCTGTAGATGAATTGGAACCGCAAACTGCAAACTGCAAAGAACTAGGTGCAAAAATTTATTTGGGGCATAATAAAAACAGCCAAAAGGACACTCTAACGCGTTTCACGTGGTATCCCACGCTTTATCAAAGAGAAAATATCACAAAACGATTGCATACTTAAATACCCACAATTCCCTGTCCTAACCTATGACACTACGTTGCTAAGGCCAATCAGAAGCTTGGGAGGCGACACACCCCTCTAGCTGGTGTGAGGCACGTAAGCCTGAAACACAGCCAGCTGAGCTTCACTGTGTAATTATCAGGGAGGTAATGGAACCTCCCATCTATGACGCAATATAAAAGTGTGGTTAATACCACATAATAGGTTTTTAACTGTATATATCTTTTTGTGTATTGTGAGGGTAATTTACAGCTATTGGTGTGTGTTTTTTATAAATTGTTCCACTATAGTGTTGATAGTGGTTTTAATCTCTTACGTGTTATTATGTGGGTCATTGTCTCTTTAAGTATTGCAATGTAAATCATTGCAAGAAAAACCAATGAAATATGTATTAAAGCGGTGACCCAGTATGTTCTATGTTTTCACTGATATGCCCACCATTCCCTTTCCTCTGAGTAAAAGATTTTTAGTAGCTGTTTGTTTACATTCAGGACTGCCCGTCCGAACAGGCATGTGATTGGCCGATTCGCGTCATAGATGGGAGGTTCCATTACCTCCCTGATAATTACACAGTGAAGTTCAGCTGGCTGTGTTTCAGGCTTACGTGCCTTACGCCAGCCAGAGGGGTGTGACGCCTCCCAAGCTTCTGATTGGCCTTTGCAACGTAGTGTCATAGGTTAGGACAGGGAATTGTGGGTATTTAAGTATGCGATCGTTTTGTGATATTTTCTCTTTGATAAAGCGTGGGATACCACGTAAACGCGTTAGTGTCCTTTTGGCTGTTTTTATTATGCCCCAAATAATTTTTTGCACCTAGTTCTTTGCAGTTTGCAGTTTGTGGTTCCAATTCATCTACAGCAGCAGCAGATGCACCGCCGTTTTTTCCTGTACCTTCTCCAATTGCTTTTCGGTAGGAGCACGCCTGACAAGACCAGGATATCCCCAAGGTCAGCAGTGAGTAATTTATTTACTTCATTTATGTGATCAGTCCCACACATTGAAAACCCAGACTACCACATAAGATTTACCTATACAGGCTAGTGGTAAGTTCATGGGAGTGTGTTCATTATTGGACTATTTGGAATCCTGGGTCTTATGAACTGTCTCATGCATTGAAGATGTTTACATATAATGAATAAGGCAATTGTCTGCTCCTGGTTAGCATCACAAGTGGGAATTACCCCTCCCCTTTACTTTTGTATGTTTGCATAATGGGTGATTTTAGTTATCCTACATAGACTGGAGCAATTCGATTAGCATTACAACTAACGGTAACAGTTTTTTAAGGGTACTAAAAGACAATTACATGACCTAAATTATTGCGGAACCAACCAGGGAAGGGTCATTACTGGATTTGATAATATCAAACAAAGTAGAAGTAATAACAAGTAATAACAAATATTCACGTCTGGGAACATTGGGAAAACAGTGATCATAACATGGTCTCATTTGAAATAAATTATCATAAACTGTATTATATGGGTTCAACAACGACTTTAAATATTAGAAAGGCAGGTTTTAATAAACTGAGAAAAAGCTACAAAGAATAAATTGGGATGGAATTTTTGTAGAAAAAAATGTGAAAGATAAATGGCCAGTTTAATACATTGTTAGAAGAGCACACTTGTCAGTGTATACTCCTGAGTAATAAATATAAAAGAAACAAGTCTAAACCAATGTGGCTAAATAAACAGGTAGGGGAAGAAAGTCAGAAGGGACGGAAGCATCATATCAGAATTATAAGGAATGTACGAAAAGTTGCAAAAGGGCAATACAATTAGCATAAATTGAAAATTAAAAAAGGATTGCAATAGAAAGTAAGATAAACCCTAAACAAAACGGTTAGAATTAATATGTAGGACCCTTTCAATGTGAGATGGGCAGGAATCTTATTGGAGATAAGGAAAAAGAAGAAGTATTAAACAAATTATTTGCCTCTGTATTTACCATCAATTGCAAACATAGTGCCACAGGTGGAAGCCCCAACCTCTATATGAATGAACAATTGGCTGACTGAGTAAGTGCAATGGGCGACTTGATAAAATTAAAGTAAATAAAGCAGCTGGCCATGATGTCATAAATGGAACCTTTTCTGGTTGGGATAAGGTCGTGAGTGGAGTACCTTAAGGATCGGTGCTAGGATCCCTGTTTTTTAACATGTTTATTAATGGCATTGAGGTTGGCATAGAGAGCAAAGTCTCCATCTTTGCTGACGACACTAAATTGTGTAAGGTAGTAGAATCAGAGCAGGATGCAATTTCCCTCCAGAAGGACTTGGATAGACTGGAAACTTAGGCAGGTAAATGGCAGATGAGGTTTAATACAGATATATGTAAGGTTATGCATCACGGAAACAAGAATAAATAGGCGACTTACAAATTAAATAGGGCAGAATTAGGTCAATCCTTGATGGAGATGGACATAGGAGTGATTGTAGACAACAGGTTTAGTAATAGTGTCCAATGTCATGCAGTAGTTGCAAAGGAAAATAAGATCTTATCTTGCATTAAATGGGGAATGGCAGGAAGGGAAATAAGCATAATTATGCCCCTCTACAAAGCATTAGTAAGACCACCTTGAATATGGAGTACAATTTTGAGCACCACTCCTTAAAAAAAAGGCATTATGAAACTAGAAAAAGTGCAGAGAAGAACCACAGATTAATAAAGGGGATGCAAAGTCTGATTTATGAGGAGAGGCTAGGCAAATTAGATTTGTTTACATTAGAAAGGAGGCGTCTAAGAGGGGATATGATAACTACATACAAATATATTCAGGGCCAATACAAAGAGCTTTCAAAAGAACTATTCATTCCAAGGGCAGTACAGAGGACACAGGGTTATACCTTAAGGTTGGAGGAAAGGAGATTTCACCAGAAACAAAGGAAATGGTTCTTTACAGTAAGGGCAGTTAAAATTTGAAATTCATTACCCATGGCAACTGTGATGACAGATACAATAGAAATCTTCAAAATAAGGTTGGACATCTTTTTAGAAAAGAAAGTTATACAGGGAGATATCAAATAAGTGAAGCGCTGCTTCTCCCCCTCTGCCCCCCTGATGGAGATTTCCCTGCTACAAAGTGTGTGGTGGTGCATAGTACCAGTTGGCTTGCAGGAGAGCTGAGGTTCCACCGATGGTGTTGGGGAAACAGGACAGGCTTTTGGAGGTAGTTGCATTGTTTTGCCTCTGTGTAGTCAGCGCCTCCATCTTCAGCAGGCACCAGGAGTGCTGGAGGCAGTCCCTGCAGAAGCACTATAACATACTCTCTCTGATAGACTGCAGACTCAGAGACCAGAGTATATTTCAACAGTGACATCCTTTATTCAGCAATCAGCATACCATAGATATACACTGATTACATACTGCTTTTAGTTCCCAGACCTCTGGATGGTCCCTTGGTCAGCTTTGAGGCTTGAGGCCTTTTCACCTGCCTCTGCTATGCTGCAGCCCCCTAGCTGGGGACTGATAATATAGTCCCACCCCAGAGGGTGAGACCACACTACTCCTACTGAATCAATTTAGAGTTGCAGCTTCCCTAGTACAGAGGGGGGCGGTTTAAGGTCTGAGCCCCTGATTGGGCAGAACACAGACCCTGTCCCACCTCCACCCCTGTCACTCAGGGACGCTGCTGGGGGTGGAGAAAACCCAAGATTGGGCCTGACACTGCCTGCACTTACCAGGACTTACATTTCAGGGAGGGCAGACTGGTAGCCAGACCAGGCACGGCTACATAAGTAAACATGGGAAGGATGTTTATCCAGGGAGAAATCTGATTGCCATTACTGGAGTCAGGAAGGAATTTTGTTTCCTCCTTATGAGACATCATTCGATAATGTTTCACTGGGGTTTTTTGTTTGCCTTCCTTCTGGACCAAAATACTGTAAATAAAAATATAGGATAAGTATCTGTCATCTAAATTTATCATAGGTAGGGCTTGATGGAACGTATGTCTCTATTCAACCTCATTATGTAACTATGTAACTATTCCATGTATTCAAACTATTATTCTATTTCCAAGAATGTTATTTTGTATGAATACACAAATACTGTTCTGTTTTGTTCCTTTGTGTGGAGGTAATAATTACTGAGCTACAGTAGGTGTTACCCTACAGAAACCTTTTGTATTTATAATTGTATATATACAGCACCAACAATGTATGCTGTGCCTTACAACATTACAATACCAAGTAAATAAATTACATACAGGGGGAATAAGTTCAACAGGTAAATGACAACATAAGGGGAAAGGAGACCTTGCCCCAAAGAGCTTGCAATCTAAAATGTAAATTGACACATTTACTGATTAATTAGCACATGTCCAACATGTACAATAAGAATGTAGGCATTGTGTCTAAAAACATTAAATTAGTTTGTTTACAAATCATATACAACCTTGCGAATGAAAATACAATAGTCTCCCGAATGCTTAACATGGAAACATCTAATACCAATGGAGCATGGTAATGGAGCAAGCTGTCAGTGCTGTAAATACAAACTGAAGGCTAGTTAAACTGAATAAGCATACAAATTGGTATTGTTAATTGTGAGAAAAACCTAAGAAAACAAATATAAAACCACAACAGATTCGTATAGCATCATATTTATAAAAAAAAATGAGGTTTCTATCTATTACCTCTGTTTGGAAAGGTCTGAAGGTGCGTTAGATTTTCGGGTCCATCTTTCTTTTTATGTCCATTCAATGCTTTCTTTAAGATTTTTATTTTATTTATTTCACATCTCCTTTTTCTTTCAAATATTTTTATTAGGCTTTGATACATCAATAAAATCTTAACAAATCATATTGCCTAACATTTTAACATCATTTTTTGGGGGGAACAGAGTGACAAACTGAGTTGTTGAAACGGGGGAGTGCCTTCAGAGAGGGAAGGCAGGGGGGGGGTCAGAGGGAGGGAAAGTAGTGGGGTCTGAGGGGGGGTAAGTAGGAGGGGGGGGATTGAGGGGGGGATAAGGGGTAGGTGTCCCACCTGGCTGTTGGGGTTTCAGTCCGAGGAGTAAACGTCTCCTTTTTAAGCCTCATTTCCCAAGATCACTCCTTACCTTTATATGCTAAAACTTCCTATGTGCCTGGGAGCACATGATATCCTTCTGAGTCATTGCAATCAAATGTATTTACTGTAATTAAAATCCAATTGCTTTTTACTTAGAACTATTAAATCGTATTCATTTGGAAATCTGGCTTGCGATATTTATAGGCGATAATGAATGGCTGTAATTTCAAGGAAAGTGAAGCCCTGAACCAGATCTATATATAAGTCTCAAATAATGTTTGTGTGTGTATGTCTGCTGGACAGCTCATTGGCCTGCGGGCCAGGCAGGGAGGAGCCAGGCAGGGAGGAGAGACACACACGCACACTCTCCTCACACCGTGACCACGTGCGCCTCTGACCAACACACACACACGTACGTGTGGTGGGGGTTGAGGTTTGACCTTGCTTGGCCTCACTCTCCCCCGTCAGCCGGACCGCAGCTCACCTTCCACACCCTCCCCTCTCCCGGTGCCCCTCACTCTCTCCCCCCTCCCCCCCACCTCACCCAAACCCGGACGCTCCGCAACATCCCCAGCCACACCATCACCCTCACGTGCGCCGCCCTGCACCGGCTCCCGGACGAAGGGGAAGCGCGGCGTGGCCCTCCTGCTCAGCAGCAAACTCCAGGCTCCTCCCCCCTCTCTCCCAACGAGGAACGGAGGGGAAGCGCAGCGCAGCCCTCCTGCACTCACCCTCACCAGCTCCCGGATGGAGGGGAAGCGCGGCGCGGGTCTCCTGCACTCACCCTCACGTGCACCGGCTCCCGGACGGAGGGGAAGCGCGGCGCGGGTCTCCTGCCACTCTTGCCCCCCGCCAACTTCCCGAACCCACCTCCTGCCCCAGCCAGATGCCACGGGGATATCAGTGCCAGGAGGGGAACCGTCTGCCGCCAGGAACCACCACCCGGTCAAGGTAAGTCACCCACCATCTCCCACCCACGCACTGTCACCCACTTACCCACTGTCTCCCACCCACCCACTGTCACCCAGTCAAAGTCAACCAGTCACCCACACACCCACCCAGTCACCCACACACCCACCCAGTCACCCAGTCACCCGCCCACTCAGTCACCCACCCACTCAGTCAGTCACCTATCCACTCAGTCACCCAGCCACTCAGTCACCCACCCACTCCACTCAGTCACCCACCCACTCAGTCACCCATCTACTCAGTCACCTGCCCACTCACTCAGTCACCCATCTACTCAATCACCTGCCCACTCACTCAGTCACCTGCCCACTCAGTCACCCGCCCACTCAGTCACCCACCCACTCCACTCAGTCACCCACCCACTCAGTCACCCACCCACTCAGTCACCCGCCCACTCACTCAGTCACTCACCCGCCCACTCACTCAGTCACTCACCCGCCCACTCACTCAGTCACTCACCCGCCCACTCACTCAGTCACTCACCTACCCACTCAGTCACTCACACACCCACCCACCCACTCACTCACCCACCCACCCAGTCACCCACTCACTCAGTCACTCAGTCACCCACTCACTCAGTCACCCACTCACTCAGTCACCCACTCACTCAGTCACCCACTCACTCAGTCACCCACTCACTCAGTCACCCACTCACTCAGTCACCCACTCACTCACTCAGTCACCCACCCACTCACTCAGTCACCCACCCACTCACCCACCCACTCAGTCACCCATCCACTCACTCAGTCAACCATCCACTCAGTCACCCACCCACTCAGTCACCCACCCACTCAGTCACCCACTCACTCACCCACCCATTCAGTCACCCATTCAGTCAGTCACCCAAAACCACCCACCCAGTCAGTCACCGACCCCATCCACCCACTCACCGACCCCACCCACCCACTCACCGACCGACCAAAACCCACCCAACCCAGTCACTGACCCACCCAGTCACCGAACCCAGTCACCGACCCAGAAAAAGTCACCCAGTCACCAACCCAAAGTCACCCACACACCGACCCAAAGTCAACCGACCCAAAGTCACCCACCCACCAACCCAAAGTCAAACCGACCCAAAGTTACCCACCCACCGACCCAAAGTCATCCACCCACTCACCGACCCAAAGTCACCCACCGACCCAAAGTCAACCGACCGACCCAAAGTCACCCATCCACCCAGTCACTGACCCAAAGTCACCCACCCACTCAGTCACTGACCCACCCACCCACTCAGTCAAGTGTTACCCACCCACTCAGTCACCCATCCACCCACACAGTCACCCACTCAGTCACCCACCTAGCTGTCAAGGGAGGGGAAGCGCGGCGTGGGTCTCCTGCCACTCTTGCCCCCCGCCAACTTCCCGAACCCACCTCCTGCCCCAGCCAGATGCCACGGGGATATCAGTGCCAGGAGGGGAACCGTCTGCCGCCAGGAACCACCACCCGGTCAAGGTAAGTCACCCACCGTCTCCCACCCACGCACTGTCACCCACTTACCCACCGTCTCCCACCCACCCACTGTCACCCAGTCAAAGTCAACCAGTCACCCACACAGTCACCCACACACCCACCCAGTCACCCACACACCCACCCAGTCACCCAGTCACCCACACATCCACCCAGTCACCCGCACATCCACCCAGTCACCCACACCCACCCAGTCACTCACTCACCCATCCACTTTCACCCAGTCACCCACTCACTCAGTCACCCACTCAGTCACCCACCCACTCAGTCACCCACCCACTCACTCAGTCACCCACTCATGCAGTCACTCAGTCACCCACTCACTCAGTCACCCACTCACTCAGTCACCCACTCACTCAGTCACCCACTCACCCACCCACTCAGTCACCCACCCGCTCACTCAGTCACCTGCCCACTCAGTCACCTGCCCACTCAGTCACCTGCCCACTCAGTCACCTGCCCACTCAGTCACCCGCCCACTCAGTCACCCGCCCACTCAGTCACCCACCCACTCAGTCACCTGCCCACTCAGTCCCCTACCCACTCAGTCACTCACCCACCCACTCACTCAGTCACTCACCCACTCACTCACCCACTCACCCACCTACCCACCCACCCACTTGCTCACCCACCCACTCACTCAGTCACCACACCCACCCAGTCAGTCACCCACCCAGTCAGTCACGCACCCAGTCAGTCAACCACTCAGTCACCCATTCAGTCAGTCACCCAAAACCACCCACCCATTCAGTCAGTCATTGACCCCATCCACCCACTCACTGACCCCACCCACCCACTCACCGACCGACCAAAACCCACTCACTCACCCACCCAACCCAGTCACTGACCCACCCAGTCACCGAACCCAGTCACCGACCCAGAAAAAGTCACCCAGTCACTGACCCAGTCACCGACCCAAAAAAAGTCACCCAGTCACCAACCCAAAGTCACCCACCCACCGACCCAAAGTCACCCACCCACTCAGTCACCGACCCACCCACCCAGTCAAGTGTCACCCACCCACCCACTCAGTCACCCATCCACCCACACAGTCACCCACACACTCAGTCAACTCAGTCACCCACCTAGCTGTCAAGGGGGGGAAGCCCAACCCGGTCGCCCGCCCCCCCAAAATTACATCCCGGGCAACACCGGGTATATCAGCTAGTAGTACCTAAAAATACATTCGATTGTTGCCTAGAAAAGGTAAGATAATGGAGTTTGTGTTTGCGAGGGGACTAATGTACCCAAAAGTATTCCCTATCTAAAAGAACAATAGCACCATATGTTTGTTTGTTTTCTTTAACAAATTCAAACCAATGGGTCTTCTAGACTTAATAGTTCTGGATAGTATTTGCAAAAGATATATCAAATTGCTCAATGAATGATAATCAGTAACAGAGATTTGCAAAAAGTAATATTCCTTCTGAACTGATAAAGTATGGCAATAAATCAATCATTAGCCATTACAAAGACTAGAACAAATGTTAATATAGATTATACTGCCGCTAAGCTAATAAAATGTGTAGACAATATATAAAAAATATAATTTAAAAAAAAAGAACATAAAAAGTCCAAAAAACATTAAAAAAATTGTCCGGTAGCACTGTGACCACAATGGGTTAATCTTAATAAATCTTCAGGATACTGGCAGCCTTCTTCATGGGTGCAACTACCTCCCTTCACGAGACCAGAATAGAAAAAAAAAAGAAAAGAAAAAGCACCCGATCCTTGTGTATTACCAGTGAGTAAAATGTAATGGTCTTGAACAATAACAATTTAAAACTCACAAACATCTGAGATTTTAAAGCGTTGTATGAGATAACTCATGCCCCAACATGTGATCCAAGACACTGCTCGATCATGTGATAGCCTCCTTGAGACTCCTCTCAGTGGGTGTTACTCTTTAGGGAGTCCTCCGGCAACCAGCAGTTGTTCAACAGCGTTCCAAGTGGAAAAGTTTTTGATACTCTAGGACAGAGTATAACCTGCTTCTCATGTGTTGAGATTAAAAATCTTTACCCACCACTTCTTACAGCAGCACGTGACCCTACGCGTTTACTCAGGCCAGGCAGATTTCCCCTGATTAAATATTATATATATATATTATATTGCAGAAATGACATTTCTCCAATAAATGAGTTTCTAAAGCAGGTCTTAAAACCCCCACAATGCAAGTAATTTACTTGAAACCCAGAATTCTTATTTCACTTGGGTATTACTCCAAAATGAAAAACTGCTGGACATTTTCACAATGAAGGATATCATGTGGGTAACAAAAAGAAAAAGAAAATATGTATTAAAAAATAAATATATAAAAACGTTGTGATAAATATTTCAATATTTAAAGTTTGGTTACAGTAGAAAAATGCTCTAATCCGCGTTTTAATTATGTACACTAGAATACAGTAATGCTATTGTAACTGAAGTCTGGCACAGGTTGCATGCAGATGCCTCCTTTAGCTGCTTTGTTACAGATGTATTTAGCTTCTCTGCATGTCTGAAAATTATGAATTCTTGAAAAATAGACAAATAGGATTCAGCCTTGTGTATTCTATATTTGGTATTGTTTCAAATAACAATAATTATTTTTACTTGCAGGCAATTTGAAAAACGTGGCAAAAGCAGATTACCCCAATAGAGCAACAAATTCAACAAATGATACATTCTCTGAACCTGATGGCACTGTGCAAGAGAAACTGATTGACGTTATACAAAATAATGTTACCAAAGTGTAACGTGCAAAAGTTTTTTTTGTTGTTTTATTTTTTTTAAATCTTTTTAACTTTTATAAGCTTCTGCACAAGATTAAAGCATAAGTATAATTAAAAGATGCAAGTGTTGGTTGAGGGGAGTGTGCATTTGAACCAGTTTTTGAAATAAGTCTACAGAATGTTAAACCACCATAGCTTTCAGAATCCTGCATCCCTCTTCTTCATACGTTGATCTTTGTTTCAGTCTTAAGAACCATGGAACCACTTAAAAATGTATTGTGACTCAGCGGAACACCATTTTTCTTATCTTATGTACATAAAAATAGTATAATTTGTCAGGTCTTCTGTATTTTTGTAACATAGTAACATCTAAACCAACCATAGTACATCATTTCTAATGTCACTTCCACCACTGGAAACAACCTGTGTAGATGGGAAAGGTCACAAAGAATCAACTCTACTCCAGAATAAATATGGCTTCTAAAATCATTTTAAAAATGTGTGATTAGGCATCATATCTATGAAATCATGAAGTCCACTCTAGAATAGGAATCATTACGCAAAGCAAGATGTTTGTGGGTCTGCATAGTACGATGGTGTTAACATGTTTTGTTCATTTCATCCCATCTGTAAGGGTTTCCATATTTTGTCCATGCTGAGAGTATATCATCTTAAGCTTTAAATGTTCGGAAACAAAAACCAACTAGCATGTGTGAATAACTTTCCTGTTAAATGTCCTACTGTTACCTAAAAAATGTGTTTTCTTAACGAAAATATGGATACTGCAACGCTGCATTTGAAAAAGTAAAATGTAAATTAAGTACAGTAGGGTAATTAATAAAGACAAAGGCTTTAGTGATCTTGTTTGTATTTTTTTTATCACCGTTTAATATTAATAAATACTGTACAAGTAAATGTGCTTTGAGAAAATGGCACAATTAATTTTGCACATGCCTTTTTTTGATCATATACTTCGGAGTATGGGAGTTTATTGGTGAACAATGTTAGGACTTTGAATGGGTGATCTTTGCTCAACAATACCTCAAAGATTGAAAATACTACTCCGTTACACTTTATTCAAGGGAGAGAACAAACACAACATATTTTCAAAGCACTGTGTTTGCCCATCCGTACGATCTGACATGGAAAGCCATATTGAAGTCATTGAGGCTTTCCGTGTCATATGGCATGAATAGGCAAACTCGGAGCTTTGAGAATATACCCCAATGTTTTAGTTGCAGAACTCGCTCATAACAGGAAATGTTACGTTTGTGCTGCCCTAGTGAGGAAATCTAATACTATTATCATCGTTTATTTGTAAAGTGCCAACATACTGTATTCTGCAGTGTGGTACAATGTGGGTACAGCGATTTGATAATTACATAAACAGAGTTACATGTATATAAGGACAATTATGCACAAACAGATACAAAAGGTAATGAGGGTTCTGTTCGTGAGAGCTTACAATCTAAAAGGAATGAGGTACAATGTTGCAACAAAAAGGTAAAGTGGCTGCTCATTATGGGATGGAGTATACCTCAGGTTGGAGTATGGTCCAGTCTGGCAGCTTAACCCATTAAGGTTTGAGAGTTGGGCTGTTAGGGGATATTACATAGTGTGGAGATTGATCCAGGTGCATAGCTGGTCTCAATGGGGTTAGGGTGGGGAAGTGAGGAGGAAAAAAGGCAAGATAGTTCAAGTGTCTGAAAGCTGGGGGAGTCTTTCATAGTATGTGGTAAGGCATTCCAGAGAGAGTGGGCGATGGGAGAAGTCCTGTAGGGGAGTGTTAGAGGGGTTACTAAAGCAGGAGGAAAGACAAATGTGGTGGACAGAATATAGGTGGCGTTTAGGGATATATTTGAAGATGAGGGCTGAGATGTAAGGGGGAGCAACCTTGTTGAGAGTTTTGTAAGTCAGAGCTAGGGTTTTAAGTTTGATGCTAGAGAATATGGGAAGCCAGTGTAGGGATTTGCTAACGGGAGCAGCAGAAGTGGAGCAGCAAGTGAGATAGATGAGTTTCGCAGCAGCATTTTGGACGGATTGGATTTGGGATAGGCGGATAAGAGGAATGCCAACTAGGAGAAGACTGCAGTAGTCAAGGCTGGACAAGATGAGAGTGAATTCAAATTTTTGTTGCATTATGAGTGAGAAAAGGATGTATCCAGGCAATATTTCAGAGGAAGAGACGGCAGGATTTAGTGAGGGAGTGAATACAAGGAAGCAAGGATAGGACAGAGCCAAAGATGACCCCCAAGCAGTGTACTTGGGGAGTCGATGAGATTTTGATATTATTGACAGTTAAGGAGAGTTTGGGTGTACGGGGAGCTGTGGAAGGGGAAAGAGTGTTAGTTCTATTTTGGACATTTTAATCTTCCGGTAACAGTGGGACATCCAAGAAGAGATTGTATTGTATTGTATGTCTTTATTTATATAGCGCTTAGTAGTAATACATGTGGTAATCAAATAAATAACAGATAATATAAATAACAGATCATGGGAATAAGTGCTTCAGACATAAAAGTAACATTTCGGAAGAGGAGTCCCTGCCCCAAGGAGCTTACAGTCTAATTGGTAGGTAGGTAGAACGTACAGAGACAGTAGGAGGGAGTTCTGGTAAGTGCGTCTGCAGGGGGCCAAGCTTTATGTATCGTGTTCAGAATATCCACAGTGCTATTCATATGCTTCTTTAAGCAAGTGTGTCTTAAGGTGGGTCTTAAAGGTGGATAGAGAGGGTGCTAGTCGGGTACTGAGGGGAAGGGCATTCCAGAGGTGTGGGGCAGTCAGTGAAAAAGGTTTAAGGCGGGAGAGGGCTTTAGATACAAAGGGGGTAGAAAGAAGACATCCTTGAGAAGAACGCAAGAGTCTGGATGGGGCATAACGAGAAATTAGGGATGAGATGTAAGGAGGGGCAGAAGAATGTAAAGCTTTAAAAGTGAGAAGTATGGAGTGTGAGATGCGGGATTTGATCGGAAGCCAGGAGAGGGATTTCATGAGGGGAGATGCTGAGACAGATCTAGGAAAGAGTAGAGTGATTCTGGCAGCAGCATTTAAGATAGATTGTAGGGGAGACAGGTTAGAGGCAGGAAGGCCGGACAGCAGGAGGTTACAGTAATCAAGACGGGAGAGAATGAGGGCCTGAGTCAGAGTTTTAGCAGTTGAGCAACAGAGGAAAGGGCGTATCTTTGTTATATTGCGGAGGAAAAAGCGACAAGTTTTAGAAATGTTTTGAATGTGAGGGGCGAATGTGAGAGAGGAGTCGAGTGTGACCCCTAGGCAGCGTGCTTGGGCTACTGGGTGAATGATTGTAGTTCCAACAGTAATGTGGAAGGATGTAGTAGGGCCAGGTTTGGGAGGAAGTATGAGGAGCTCTGTTTTAGCCTTGTTGAGTTTAAGGCGTCGGAGGGCCATCCAGGATGATATAGCAGAGAGACATTCAGAAACTTTGGTTTGTACAGCAGGTGTAAGGTCAGGTGTTGAAAAGTATATTTGTGCGTTGTCGGCATAGAGGTGATAATTAAACCCAAAAGATGTTATTAGGTCACCTAGAGAGAGTGTGTACAGAGAAAAGAGAAGAGGTCCCAGGACAGAGCCCTGGGGTACCCCCACAGAGAGATCAATAGAGGAGGAGGAGGTGTTAGCAGAAGAGACACTGAAAGTATGATGGGAGAGGTAGGATGAGATCCAGGATAGAGCTTTGTTCCGAATACCTAGAGTATGGAGAATGTAGAGGAGAAGAGGGTGGTCCACTGTGTTAAATGCTGCAGAGAGGTCGAGTAATATGAGCAGAGTGTAATGACCTCTGTCTTTGGCAGCATGGAGGTCGTCAGTTATTTTAGTGAGGGCTGTTTCGGTGGAGTGAGCAATGCGGAAGCCAGATTGTAGAGGGTCTAGGAGAGAATAGGTGTTGAGAAAATGGAGCAAGCGAGAGAATACAAGACGTTCAAGGAGTTTAGAGGCAAAAGGCAGGAGGGAGACAGGTCGATAGTTAGAAAGACAGGTAGGGTCAAGTTTGCTGTTTTTGAGTAATGGTATGACTGTTGCATGTTTGAAGGAGGATGGAAAGGTTCCAGAGCAGAGGGAGAAGTTAAAAAAGTGTGTGAGCGTAGGGATTATAGTAGCAGCAAGAGGTTTTAGGAGATGGGAGGGAATGGGGTCGAGAGGGCAAGTGGTAGAGGGAGACGAGGCGATCAACAGCGACACAGATTGCGGAGAGACAGTTGCTGACACGGGACAAGAGAGAATGGAAGAGATCAGGGGAGGAGAGGTAAATTTGGGTATTATTGGCATAGAGATTATATGGAAAGTTAAGAGATTGTATTAGTTCACCAAGATAAAAGGTGTAGAGTTAGAATAGCAGAGGGCCAAGGACAGAGGCTTCCAGACCACAACAGAAAGATGTAGTGAGGAGGAGGAGGAGACCCTAGAGAGAGAAATACTGAAAGAGGTAGGATGTGAACTAGGCGAAGGGTTGAATTATAGAGGCCAATGGAGTGGAGAGTTGACAGGAGAAGGGGGTGATCAACAGTGTTGAAGGCAGCAGGGAGAACCTGGAGAATTAGTAAGGAGAAGTGACCAATAGACTTAGCTGTGAGAAGGTCATTGGCCACTTTTGTTAGTGCTTGGAGTGTAGAGAATGGAATTCAAATTGCAAGAGTCAAGCAGGGAGTTGGAGGAGAGAAGTGGTCCTATTTAAGTTGCTCAAGTAGCTTGTAGGCAACAGGGAGAAGAGAGTTAGGCTGGTAGTTAAAGGGTGTAGCTGGATCAAGAGAGGGTTTCTTTAGAATGGGCGTAATGAGTGCATGTTAAAAAAAGATGAGAATGTGCCACAGGTGAGAGAGGGGTTAAAAATGTGAGTTAGGGTGGGGCTTAGAGTACAAGTGAGGGAGCAGAGAAGATGTGGGAGAATTGGATCCAGGGGGCAGGTTGTAGGGCAAGATGATGTGAGGAGCACAGAGACCTCATCCATAGTCACATGGAGGAATGAGCTGAGGGTGGATTTAGTTATGTGACTGGAGGTAGGTGCTTGTTAAGCTTGACATGGAGAGATGTCATGTCTGATTGACTTAATCTTGTTTGTGACGTAAATGGAGAGGTTTCGAGCCATGAGAGTGGAAGGAGCTGCAGGTTCAGTTGGGCAGAGAAGGGAGTTAAAGGTGTACAATAGGAATTGAGAGTTAGAGGACAGAGTTTGTATGAGTGGAAAAAAGTAGCTTTGAAGATATTTATTGTATCTGCCAAACACAGTCACCATGGGTAACGAATTCCACATTTGAACTGCCCTTACTGTAAACAAAGGTGTGTGACAGAAAAGGTACTATGGCGCTCTCTCTGACTGTAGAAGAAAATAAACAAGGATCTGATATTGCCGTAATAGAGGGCCCCTGCATGCACACCAATGTTGGTACTCTACTGCGGAGTCCAATGTCTGCAGCTCAACCCTAAAAGGATCTTTCCATGATCCTCAATGAGATGCATTAAAGAGGGAGAAATATGGGGAGCGCAGATCAACACACACAAATGTCATATAAAATATAATATACAAAATGCAATCACACTGGTGGAATGACTAATGAAATAACCAAGTCACCAAACACCTCAAGAAGTGCACAAGGGTTAGGGTGAACCACAGTCAATGCACTTACTTTGGTGTAGTCGGAACCGGGTGGATAATAGTGCTGGTATACAGAAACTACTCACACCGCCATGTGTGAGTAAAAGGTCCTCAGAGGCTTCTTTACTTTATCCCTCTGTCTGTGAGGCTTCTGCTGGGTCTCCAATTCAATACTCCCAAAGGTGGAAACTGTAGGTCCACCCCGTCACTGGATGGTCTCCCATGGTCAAGCAAGCTACAGAGAGAGTGTGTTGTAAAAATAAAACATATAATATTTATTTACAAAGCACAAATACACACTCACATGTAAGCATCACCACGTTGGCTTCAGCAAAGACAATACTGGTTGCGGCACCAAACATTCGCCGCGTCCGGTCTCCAGTCTTGGAACCCAAAGCTGGAATGCAATCAGGACGGACAACTACGGAGGCATCCGAGGGTAAAAACTGTCCAAGGAATTTGAGCAACGTGTTTTGCTGATTGGTTCAGCTTCCTCAGGCTCTGTAGATCTGTGTGACTTCCCTCTGTCAGTTTAAATACCCTCACAATGTGTTCAGAAGGACACCAAAGCTGCAGCAAATCTTCTGATAACATATATGGCTGATAGTCACTCCTTAGAAAACGAATGATAGTACCTTAATAACTGAAGCACCAATTTCTTGCCCTCAGGCTGGAATGTCTTTGTACAAAAATGACTCATAATACATAATTCAAAAAGGTTAAAACTATAAAATGTTTAAAACGCAGTGTCATGTTCTATATCAAATACTGGGAGTATATCCCCTGATATTGGAAACCTTTATTAATAAAATCAAAACTGCCCTTGAATTAAGGACCATAACAACAATTCCCTCATACCAAAAAAACACGCAGGTATGGATTGAATCACTAAGAACCCTATACTCTGGTTCATGGACTGGAATAACATAATAACTAAAATAAAACAGAATTAATGAGATCTGTTATATGGCCTTTCAAAACAGGATCTTTCTGAACCAAGTGCCAGTGTTTCTAAATTATATTTTTGATTTTACTGGCATCCTTGTTGAATTTTGTTACCAATGGTACGCTAAACACATTGCTTTGTACTTTTGCTCAAGGTATCAACAAATCTTCCTGTTTAAGAGTAGTTGCTCTAGTTAATGCTTTATCAATCAGAACTGGATCATATTTTCTTTCTAAGAACCGGTCCTTGAGAATTTTGGTCTGCTCTTTAAAGACCTTGTGGTCTGTACAGTTTCTCCTTATCTGTTGGAACTGACCATAAGGGAGATTGTCGATCCATTATCTATGATGACAACTCGTGTCTAGTAAATAATTATTAGAGTCAACTTTTTTAAAAAAAAAAAAGGTTTTGATTTTGAGAGTATTGTTCTTGACATAAATTGTCAGAGCCAGGAAGTCTATCTCTTTTTTACTCCACTGAGATATGAAAGACAAATTAATCTGGCTGTCATTTATATATTGTATAAAGGAGTTGAGTTCGTCCTCACTACCCCTCCAAATGAATAGCACATCATCAATGTATCTTCTCCAGAGGACCAAGTTCGCACTAAAGGCATGTTCAGACCATATCCTGTCTGTTTCTAAATTTGACATAAAAATATTAGCATAACTAGGTGCAAACCTGGTCCCCATTGCAGTGCCCCATTTCTAGAGGTAATACACTTTCTTAAACCAAAAAACATTGGTTTGAGTACAAATTTTATAACCTACATTAAAAAAAATCCCTTTGTTCGTGCTTAATCATAGGGTCTCTCAATAAAGTTTTCCTTATTGCTACAGAGAGGTTATGTAGCAGCTTACCAGAATAAAATTCTCTTCCCATTGTACTTCTGAAAGAATATTTAAAACCTGTGTTGTATCCGTAAATGGGATCTACGTACAGATACATATTTCTGCAAATATACGTCAATGTATTCGGAAAGGTTTGCGGTCAGGGAACTGATCCCTGAAATGATGGGCCGTTCTGGGTTTTTTTTCTACATTTTTGTGTATCTTTGGTAAAAAATAAAAAATTGCCATCACTGGTTTTTCTCTCAAAAGGTAGCTAAATTCTTTGTTCTGCAGAATCCCCAGTGCTTTTCCTCTGTTAAGAATGAAAGACAACTCACTCTTAAATCTATTTGTTGGATCAGTGTTCAATATCTCATAGGTGACTCTGTCTCTAAGAATCCTTTCTCCCTCATTTAAGTAATAATCTGTATCCATAATAACTACGCCTCCACCATAATCAGCTTGTTTTATGATTATGGATTTGTCCTCCATTAGTTTTTTCAGGGCCTCTTTTTCTGGTTTACTGAGGTTGTCTTTATATTTACTTTTTGTTTTGGATAATTTCT